>NW_024581730.1:0-188704 GCF_017639235.1 Corvus kubaryi
CCTCTTTGTAGCTGATGTAATTCCTGGTCTCCGCATTTTCTTTTCTCTGTTTCAGCTGTACCCACTTTGTGTTCTTTTGGTGTTTCTGCCCTTGGAGCCCAAGCAGAGCCCCACTAATCCCTGCCCTGTCCCTCCCTGCTGCAGGACACGCTCCGGGAATGCACTCGGGAGGACAAGCACTGCCTCAGTTACCTGCCCGTCATCTCCCCCGTCTACTTCGTCACCTTCGTCCTCATCGCCCAGTTCGTCCTGGTCAACGTGGTGGTGGCAGTGCTGATGAAGCACCTGGAGGAGAGCAACAAGGAGGCCAAGGAAGACGCTGAGATGGATGCTGAGATCGAGCTGGAGATGTCCAGAGGAACCAATGCTGCTGGCGGGAGCCGGGGCGGGGCCGGGGCCCCTGAGAGCCGAGCGCTGCACGGGAACCAGGAGCACACCAAGGCCGTGCTGCAGGGGAAGCACCAAGCCCTGGTGAGAGCCCACACAGAGCTGGGGTGGGGAGGGCATGGATCCCACCAGCCTGGCCAGCAGATCCCACACAGATTCCACACGGAGCCACAGGGATGGGAGACAAGGAGCTGTCCCAGTCCCCCTTCAGCAGGGATGTCACCACCACCCCACATCCTGAGTCAGCTCCCAGGGCTCCCGCAGGTGGAGGCTGCTGGAAATGCTATCCTGAGTGTTGTTCCAGGGGAGGGGTGAAAATCCATCACTCCAGTTCATTCCCAGGTTGTGGATTTTAAGTTCAGAGCCACAATAGCCACAGCTCCCTGTCCTGCTGTCCCAGCCAGTCCTTGTCATTTATCAGGGCAGCAGCACCAGGGAGCAATCCCATAAAGCCCGGGAATGCTGGCACTGGGATAAATTCCCTTCCCAGTGACACTGCTCAGGTTCTTTTTAATCCCACTTTGGGATTTCCAGAGGATCCTGCAGCAATTCAGTGCTGGTGTAAACCTGCAGCTCCCCACTGGCTCTGCTGAGGATGTGGATGACTTGGGAAACATCAGAGCCTCTCAGCAAGAAGCTGGAGGTTCCTGGGTTGCTTTTCCAGACACTGCCTGCTCTCTGATTCCTATCAGTCCTCTAGGAGAACAATCAGAAGTGCAGGGGGGAAGGAGGGCGTGAGATAATTGTCTCATCCCGTGTCAGCAGCCTGTGATTAAGAGTGAACATGGAACTGCTTTGTCACCATGATCACAAATAAATCTACCGTGAAATCAGTGGGGGCTAGCAGATTAAATTACATTAAATTAGATTTTTGTGAAATCCATCAGACTCCATTAAGGCAAGGAAAAGGAGATTTGGTTACACAGCAATAGGGAATTGGCTATTTGAATGTTGTTCCTCACAGACATTCCTGCAGGGAAATGCACAGGTTGCTTTTCTAATTGTGGGGAGAGAGAGGGCACGTCCTTTCATACAGGCTGGGATTGCAAACTGAGTCCATTCTCCTTGGGTTTTCCTCATCTTCCAATACTTCCCAAGCACATCAGGAGCTGGGCAGAGCCTCCTGTTAACCCTGGAAACTCCACAGGGAGAGGTGATGAGGGGGAAAAGCGTCCCATCCTTCTGCTCCGCTTCCCACCATGTCCTGCCACCTTCCCACCAAAGCCCAGGCCACCAGGCTGAGGTGGCTGCTGTCCCACCCATCGTGCTGGTGTGCTTTGGGGCTGTGCCTGAACTGTCCCAAACCTGTCCCTTCACAGCCACAACCTTTGCAGCCTCTGTCCTTTCCAGCTGGGAAAACAGCGTTTCCCAGAGGAATCAGCCCTGTGTGGGACAGGAGCGAAATCCTCTTTTTAGCCCTTAAAATGTATGTTTGGTGCACAGGGCAGTGTGTGAGCAGTGTGACTTCAAAGGCAGAGTCCTTTCTTTGTGGAGAAAACAGTGCCAGGTTTGATTTTATTGTTGTTATTGTAAGAACTTGTTTATGATACTGAGGAAACAGAAGCCAGAGGGGATCAACACCTCAGGCTTCCAGCAATCCCCAGAGCTGTGGATTCAGGAGGTGCTCCAGGGAGATTCCCAGCAAACCCCTCTGCTCAGTCCCTCCCGATCACCCCACATGCCCACAATTTCCAGGGAATGGGATCAGGCTCTGGAGTGCAGCAGGTGTTTCCCAGCAAGGAGGAGGAGCAGCAGTGCTGTCTCCAAACCATCCTCACTGTCCAGAGCAGCTCTCCAGGTGGGAGCCAACAAATTTCCCATCCGTGGTTCATATTTCAAGCACTTATTTCATTTGAAATTTGCCCACATCCCTAATTCAGTCAGGTCTCGACAGCTGAACCCTTAAAAACTGAAGTGGCTGATGTCAAGAAGGGCTTTCTGTTCATCTGTTCCAGCCAGAGACAAACTGAGCTTGAAGAGCCAAATCCTGAGATCCTTCTGTTCAAGTGCTGAGCGAGTGGAGCGAGACCCTTTGTTCTCGATGTGGCTCCGGGCTGTGAACAAGCACCCGGCTGCCCCCAGCTCAGGTGATGCCGTGCTGATGGAGCTGATTAGCTGGGATGGCCAGGGACCAACTGGCACCGGCTGCTGAGGCTTTAATTCATCAGCTGAGAGCCCTGGGTGGCACCCAGAGGGCTCTTGGGCACAGCCACAGTTGGCAGAGCTGAATGCCAACGAGCTGTAAATACCTGCTGGCCTCCCCCAGTTCCCAGCCAAGCTCCACAGGGTAAAAGCACAGAGTAATCCATCTTGGGGTGTATGGCTTCAGGGAGCTGAGGAAAGACATTTCTAAGGCAGAAATACAAGGAAAAAAACAGATTGAACCAGATCCTTGGGGAGCTCCAAACCTGAGGGATCTCAGGGCCAGGTTTTGCTGGCAGAGAGGGAAAACAGCCCGGCAGAGCAAAGCAAAATACATTTAATTTAAGACATGCAGCTGGGAAAATGTTTTCAATCAGTCACTGGGAGGCTGACGTTAAAGGAAAACCAGAGGGATTAGCTGTGTTTTAGATAAAAGGGGAAACTGGGAGGGGAATGTGTCCAGCCAGGCTGCAGGGCCTGGCCTGGGGGCTCCTGCTCCCCCACCACTTGGCCAAGTCATGGCATCACCTCTCAGCTTCTCCATCAGCACCTCAGGGACGTCGTTTGTGTCCCTAAAGCTTCCTGAGACCCCAGGACGGATTTGCTGTGAGGTGCCTGAGAGGGGTCAGATTGAAGGTTTGTGGTGTGCTCCGTGTGGGCACTTCCAACCAGAGCCCCTTCAGTGACAGCAAAGAAAAACCCCTTTTGTGCCCTCAAAGAGGCTCCACACCCCCACCCTCACTGCCACGATGTCTTCTCCTTCCCTCTGCCTCTTTCTTCAGGGGTCAGTGGTGCCCAAAATGCTCCAGGTTGTAGGAGAGAGGCCTCAGGGTCTGCAGTGGTGTCGATGTGTTTAAATGTCTGCCCTGTGAGTTTGTTTTGGGGAGGTAACACGTGAATTTCCAGAAGAACTTGGTTTGGCCCCTCTGTCCTCTGTTTGAGGAGGAGGACGTCACCCTCAGGCCTCCTGAAAGCATCTCCCTGGAACATCAGATGAGGACAACGTGAGAAATGCTGCATTTCTCATGTTTTTAACAGATGGGCCCCTTTTTCCTGGCCTTTCCTTTCTCTGTGTGTTCAAGAGTTGGCTGAGTGGTGGGTCACTGATGCCTCCCTTTATTCCAGCTCCACCCTGAGCTCTCCCCTCAGTGTAACTTTGCTGTCCCGTGCAGCCACTGGGGCCGCAGCTTGTGGGGAAGATCCCAGTGGGAACATCTGCACAAGGTTTGGAAGCAAAAAGGGAAGGAGTTCCCTGTAAATTCCCCACTGAGGTGACCCCATCTCCCTCTCTCCTCGCTCTGCAGGGCAGTGCAGCCTCCCTGAGGCCCCAGGATTCCCAGAACCTGCTGACCGTCCGCAAGATCTCCGTGGCCCGGATGCACTCCCTGCCCAACGACAGCTACATGTTCCGGCCCGTGACTCCGGCAAAGGCCCCGTTCCCCCTGCACGAGGTGGAGATGGAGACGTATCCCTGCAAAGCCCAAAGAGGTACCACCCATGGGGATTTCCCCCTGCTCTGAGATGAAGCTTTGGGCTCCTCATGACAAGAGGGGCAGTGTCCAGAGAAGGGGCTGGAGCATCAGGAACAGCTGAGGGAGCTGGGAAAGGGGCTCAGCCTGGAGAAAAGGAGGCTCAGGGGGGACCTTGTGGCTCTGCACAACTCCCTGACAGAGTTGGGCTCTGCTCCCAGGGAACAGGGACAGGATGAGAGGAAACAACCTCAAGTTCTGCCAGGGGAGGTTTAGTTTGGATATTAGGAAAAATTTCTTCCCTGGAAGGGTGTTCAAGCATCAGAACAGGTTCCCAGGGCAGTGGTGGAGTCATCATCCCTGGAAGTGTTCGAAAACCGTGTGGATGTGGCACTTGGGGACATTGGTTAGCACTGGCCTTGGCAGTGCTGGGTTAATGGTTGGATTTGATGGTCTTTTCCAATCTTTACGATTCCATGATTACAACCACGGGACAGCAGCTGCACATGGGGGGTTCAGTGGGGAGCAACCAACCCAAACATGGCCTGAGCAGGCCTTGCTCCGATTTGATTCCATCAGCACGACGAACGTTTCCCACATTGGGCACAATTCCACGTTTCCATCACTTTCCCAGGAGCAAGCTGGTGGCTCAGATCTTTGGGGGAGAAACGAGGCTCCTGAGTAGTGCTGGAGGCACAGGGTACAGGCTGTTAGCTGAGAAAAAGGGAGCATTTCCCTTCCCTGTGCATTCCCTCTGAATCCTGCCAGCGGATCAATAACATCCCCAGGAATAAAAGCCGGAGTCGGGATTGCTTCCGGGCACAGCTCCTCATCGTTCCAGGCAGGCTGCAGCCTCAGGGCACTGCCTTTAGCACCACACATCGAGTTCAGAGCTGCAGGAGTTTCTTTGGGAGCAGAAAGATTAGAAACCAGTGTCTGGCTCTTCCCAAGCCTGGCCTTGTAATGAATGTCATGGACAGACCCCATGGAGTGACCCCATAATCCAGGAATCACAAGTGCACGGAGCCTTTGAGGGGGCATTCATCCACTGCATCCGAGTCCATTTCCCTGAAAATGCTTTTCTGTCTCTTTTGTTGAGCTGGTTTGAAGGGGAAATCGATACGAAACACAATCTCTGCCTCCCTAAAAGCACACGTGCTCCTGGAGTGGCTCCCAAGATCTTCTCCCACCCTGCTCTCCTTTGATCCGGCACGGTTTGAAATGCAAGAACTGCTCAGTGGGTTTGCAGAGCCTGATTTGCTCTGATTTCCTTGGGAGAAGGAACTCTGTGTTTGTTCAGACTCTCTGGGAGCCAGGTCATGTTCTCTGCTCAGTGTTTGTTATTATTCACCTGCAAATTCCTGGCGAAGGAAAGAAAACAGAGGTTGAGTTTCAGGGGCGGCCTCCTGGGGCTGCTTTTCATCCCTGGAGTGGCTGTAAAGCAGGATTTATATCCATATAAAACTGCTGTGATGCTGCCAGGGGTGGGTAGAACCCACCAAGAATTCTCTGATGTTTCCCAAATTTCTCTCCAAGAGCGCTGGAGGGATGGATGTGATGGATATGACTTCTTTGGGAAAACCAGCAGCACCCTGAGCTGTGCTGCTGCTGAGCTGCCCAAACTCTGCTTCAAGTCACAGTTCCATAAATTACATCCAGGTAAAACTGAGCCCATGGAGACTCCCATGAGCATCTGTGTTTCCATGGGCTTCAGGATGTCTGATCTTCTCCCGATACTGCACCGACCACCCAGGGAAAATCTTGTGGGATGAGCAGATCTCAGGATATGTTGGGTTTAGATGCAGTTTCCTGATTTCCTAGAAAAACAAGAGAAAGAACATCCAGCTCCAGAGATCTTCAGTGTTCCTGAGCATCCAGTTTGGAGGGGGTTTGGGTTTTCTATATGAGAGCTCGATGGAAAGTTTCCAACAGGAGGAAATTCCAACTGAGGACAGGGAGTAGAGCATAGGGTCTGGATTTTATGACCATGTTTGTGACAGATTTTATGACAGAGTTTTTCTGCGTCATGAAAAGCATTTTATAAAGCCTGGAATAGCACATGAACAGCACAGGCTCAACCTGAAACTCTGGATCTAGGAGAGCCCAAAAAAAAAACTGGGGAGAAGTGGGGTGGGGGTGAGAATTCCTTCTGTGGTGTTCTGGAGAAAAGCTCCGAAAGAAAAAATATTAAACACTCACTTTTCTTTCTCCCCACTAACAAATCTGTCTGTGAAATGCAACTGCAATGTGTCTGGATGGCTTTTGTCAGAGGTTCAAGTTCCCTGAGCCCTGGGTGAGATCTCTTGGAGTGATGGATAACGGTGTTTTTAACACGGAGTGGGGCAGCACTGGAGGAACAGACGCTGGGTTTCAAACTAATGAGGACAATAAATCCTGCAGCCAAAAAAACCAGAGAAGCAGATCTCTCAGACAACTCCCAAGCGCAGTAAAGCAGCACCACGGAGGGGCTGGGGAGAATGGATTGCCTTCAGACCCAGCCTAGGCGGCTTCAGGAAGAGAGAGATTCCAGCCTGCCCACAGCTCAGGGCTGTCAGAGCATTTGGAACAGGCTCCGAGCTCCTGGTGGGACCACGCTGAGCCAAGCTGTGCCTTGGGGACAGCCCTGATGGTGGCTGGGCTGTGGTGGGTGGGAGAACTGCCCTGGGCCTGCAGCAGTGTCTGCTCCCAGAGGAGGTGTAGAATATCCTGAGTTAGAAGGGACCCACAAGGCTCACAGTCCAACTTCTGGCCCTGCACAGTCACCCCAACATCTGTGACCTCCCTGCCATCCCTGCTGAGGTTCAAGGCAGGACACAAGACAAGGGTTTTTAATTCCAGTGTTGCCCAAGGGTTACGCTGATGTTCGGGATTTCAGCCCGGCCTAACAGGTCTTTCCTCCTCCCTCCTTTGTTTACTCCCCTCTTGAAGCTTCTGCCTCAATCTTTGAGAGAGCCCACAGGCCAAGCAATGACTGCTCCCTCTGTCCTGCCCTAGGATCCATCACCTCCATCCGCTCCCAGCCCGTGGGGACGAGTTCCTCGCTGAGAGTGCCCACGGAGTCGCTGCCACTGGCCGCGCGCTCCCCCGGCCACGAAGGGCGGCACCGCTGGAAGGCCCTTCCCCCCCACGGCACCCCCCGATCTCCTGCTCTCAACAAGCTGCTCTGCAGACAGGTGAGAGGCCAAGAGCACCCAGAGGTAACTCCTGACTCGTCACCTGTGTTCCTTCCCTTCTTTCCCAGTCCTCTCTTGGGTTTCTTTGCTTGGAGCTAAGAGTAGAGCTCCTGTTTTAGAACAAAACGTGCAATTTTAATTTTAATATAATTTAGTCATTTTAATACACTCCTACCCCAGCAAAGGACACGTGGGAAGGCCCTTTTTCCCTACTTCCATCTTCGTGGCTGTGCTATTCCAGGAAATAAGAGCTAAAGCCCAAATCCATTTTACGCATGGTGGGAGAAGCCTCCAGGGAGCCCTACACTGTGATGGGTTGTGCTCGCTCAGGATTTGGGGCCGGAGCAAGACCAAGGCCCAGTAGATGCCAGCCCTGAACACGAAGGCTCCTGCCAGCAGAAGTTTATCCTCCTGTACAGGAGGGTCTGACAGGACTGGCACAGTGGGGCGGGAATGAGGTGGGGTGTGTTAGACCCACCAACATGGGCTCCCCATCCCTGGGAGTGTCCCAGGCCAGGCCGGACGGGGCTTGGAGCACCCTGTACTGGTGGAAGGTGCCCATGGCAGGGTGTGGAAGGAAATGAGCTTTCAGGCCCCTTCCAACACAGTGTGGTTCTATAATTCTGTGTCCATCACTGGAAGTGCTGCTGCCCAGCACGTCCCCAGGCTCTCACCCCACCTCTCTCTCCTCCCCTTCCAGGAGGCCGTTCGGACAGACTCAGTGGACGGACAGACTCAGGAGCGCAAGGACAGCCTGCAAGCAGAGCCTGGAGAGCCCCAGCCATCAGCAAAGCAGCCCCAGAGCACCCTCACCCCCAGCCCTCTCCATTCCCCCCCTCCCGGCCACCCCTCCGCGCTCCCCCCCGTCCTCCCCACACCGGCCCCTCGGCCCCCTGGCACGGAAGCACACATGTGGCCAGCACGGCGTTCCCAGCCGGCCACCCAGCCCTGACAGCCCCTCTGGCCCCGAGGGCTGCCAGGGCGAGCCCTCGGACCTGGCTGACGAGGAGGTTCGGCACATCAACAGCTCGGCCAAAGACTGGGCAGAGGAGCACTCGGACCCCAGCAGCCGCTCCACCTCACCCTTCACCTCGCCGGCCCCGTCCCCCGTGCCCCTCAAGAACTGCAGCACAAGCAGCCTCTCCTGCAAGGAGAAGGACTTGAAGAAGTTCTACAGCACCGACACCAAGGGCTTCCTCAGCAAGCCCAGCTGGGCCGACGAGCAGCGGCGCCATTCCATCGAGATCTGCCCCTCCGGCGGCGCCCCGGACTGTGGCTTCCAGGACCCCGCTGAGGACAAGCAGCGGCCCCCTGCCCACGTCCAGCCAGAGGCCGACTACATCCACGGAGCCCGGAGGAAGAAGAAGATGAGCCCGCCCTGCATTTCTATAGATCCTCCCATGGAGGATGACACCGGGGCGGCCCCGCGCACCAAACCCTCCGAGAACACCCTGCTGCGGAGGAGGACCCCGTCCTGCGAGTTCCCGGCCTACCGAGAATCCCTGGAGCTCGCGGAGAGCCAGCCCCCGTGCCGCGGGGAGCACCTCAGCATCCCCAACTTCTCCTTCGAGCAGCTGGACGGCGGCTCCTTGAGCAGCCTCTCGGAGCTGCTGGACAGCGGCCAGTCCACACCGGCCTCCATGGACTCGCGGCCGGACGCGGAGCTGAAAAAGCCGGATCACTTAAAAACTCAGTGGAGCAACGGCGAGAGGAGCAAAGAGCTGCTGGGCACTGCCAAGAGCCCCCTGCGGAAGCAGGACTTGGGCCCCGTGACTGTTGCCACAGAAGAAGGCACGGATGACCCAGTATAGCCGCTGGGCCGGGGGAGCGGGGGGGTCTCAAGGGCTTTGTCACCAGTGTGGGGGTTCCAAAGCGAGGGCACCCAGGGGTCGGGGGTGGCCGTCACCGGGGCCGTCCCCTCGCTGCGGTCACTCGAAGCGCTGTGGAAGTTTGCAAAAAAAACCACACACACACACACACAGAGACACACACAGACACACAAAGAAGTGAAAAAGAAACCAAACGAACGGCTGGACGAAACTGGGGATGGGTTTTTTGGGGATGGGGAGTGGATTTGGCAAGAGGTTTTGGGGTTTCTTTTCTAAGGGGAAGGTGGAGTTGGTGCAGGGGTGGCTTCGTTCCTCCCACCCCCCTCCGTGGCCTCGATCACATTGATTCGGGTCCGAGGTGGTGTTGGTTGGGATTTGGGGGGATTCTCTTGGGGTTTTGTTGTTTTGTTGGGTTTGTTTTTTGTTGTTTTTTTTTTTTAAAGATGCTCAGCTTTTCCCGAGGCACCTTTTTGAGCTGTCACGTTACGCCGGAGTGCCCGGGAGCTGGGAGCTGGACATTGTCTGTATATCAGCAGTTCTATAAATAGAAATCCTGTATTTGTGAGCTACAAAATGAAGAAACAAACAAAGAAAAAACCTGGAAAAAAAAAACCCAGACCCACAAAAACTCTCTCTCCATAATGCACATATTTTTATAGAGAAACAGAGATGCTGTTTTTTGCATTACATGGGTGGTGTTTCCTTGGGTTTTCTGTGGAATTAATTATTCTAGCCATTCATTTTCCAAATGTTTCTTCTCTTTCCTCGCTTCCCTTCCCTCCACCATCACCCCACCAGCTTCTTCTCACAGCTGATGCTTCTGACATCTCGCTCATTTTTCTTTTGTACTTTAGAGGTTGTCCTAATTACAGACAAAAAACCAAATCACTACTGAATTGTAGCCAGTGCAATAATAAGTTATTCATTCTTCTTGTCTGTCCAACTGTCCTGTTGCTTTTTTTCCCCCTCCCTTTCTTTTCAACTGAAATTCAGGTTAAACGTTGCAATAATCTGAACTAACGTGCACAGAGACGGTTTCTTGTGTTACAAAGAGAAGCAACTAATGAAAAAAAGGAAAGAAAACTACATTTACCGAGAGATTAAAAAAAAAGAAACTGAACAAATAAATAGTAAATTATTTAAGAAATGTATTTTGTTTACTGCAGTTCTAAGTAAATTATTGATACAGTGTGTAAAGAGCTGTCATAGGTGACGTTCTTTGTGAGCATTTAAGGTGATGATTTGTCCTCCTAGTGGCAGAACAACTCCGACCCCTCGGGGCAGTTTGCACTCCCTGTGCTTCCCTCCCAATCCCTACACCCACACCTGGACACGTTCTCTTCCCAAGGCCCTTCCAGAAGCCTCTAGAGGAATCCAGGTCACCTTTTAACACCACTTTGGGGTTTTTTTTGCAGCTTTTGGGGTTGATTTTTCCTTTTTAGCCTCTGGTCCTTGCCCCTTCCCACCCCTCCTGCAGGCTCTGTGTCCACGGCACAGCTTGGCCATGGGAAATAGGAGCAGGAAGGAGCCCGTGGCAGCAGCCCGGACATCCGGGGGGGATAAAGCCCATCCAGTCGTTTCCGTTTGGTTCCTTCCGTGCCGCCTCATATTTATGCATTCACATTTATCTTCTGTTATCGATGCATCCATTACTCCAAAGGAAATGTATCTTGTTTCACATCTATTAAACTGTATAAACTGGAAGCGTGGCCTCCCTTTGTGCCGCAGCGGGGGGAGCCCAGGTGTTCCTCCCGCTCCCAGAGCTCGGCATTCCCTGAAACCTCTCTGCTCAACCTCTCAAAGCTGCAGCCCCCAGGTGTGAACCATCCCCACTGGAGTTTGAGGCTTCTCCCACCTCCAGCTGAGCTCAGAGAATCCCTCACCTCACCCAAGAGTCTCCATATGTTGATCCAGCTCTGTGCTGGCTGCTTCCGAGGAGCACCTGCGCCGCTGTAATTAAGAGTCATTTAGAATTATTGTAAATAATGATTGTGTCTCGGCGGGATAGCGAGGAATTCCAGAAAAGAGCCATAAAATCCATGATTAACAGTGCTTTGGGGAGGATGGCAAACTCCTTTTGCTGCAGTTTAAGCAGAGGAGGTGAATCCCTCTGCTCCAGGCTGAATCCTGCCTGGAGGCGTGTGGGATGCTCCGGGATGTCCCTCGGCATAAGGGGACACTCAGGGTGTCATTTACCGCTGGGATTATTTAGCTGTGCTGGAAAAGGCCTGAATTCCCTTCTGGCCCTGTGCCTGAATTCCCTTCGGGGGAAAAGCCTCTCGCCATGGGGTTGGTGGCTGATGGTGATGATGGAGAGGGGGATGTAGAACAATTTGGAAGGGCTTGAGGCCATGGCAGCGTCGGGAATGAGTTTGGATATTTGCTCCTGGTTCTGGTTCTGCCCGGGCTCCCACCCTCTGACAAAGCCACACCTTCCCAAACCCCCCAAAGCTCATGAGGACCCAAACCAACCCCATCCATGAGCCTGCAGGAACATCCTGGCAGCGTGGGGCGAATCAAGCTCCGACTGAATTTTCCAAGAGCAAAGAGTGACCATGGATTGCTCCCCGATGCCTCTTTTGGGGACACTCACCTGGACGTGCAGGTGCAAAACTCCCACAGCTGCATCCCCAAACCTGGCCATGACCAGAGAAACTATTTAACATCAGCCAGTGTTAATTTTGTTGATTAAATCTCTGCAGCATTAAGCGATTTCCCCCTGGACTGTCTGCAAGCCTTGCTTAAGATCGGAAGCAAAAAGCACCGGGTAAATGCAAGTCATGATTATTTAATTGGATCGATTTCTATTTTGCATTTTTAATGGCCATTCAGTCCTGTCCATTTATGAGCCAGACTCTGTCCCACCACTGTCCATTCCAGCAAACCCACAGCCCGCAGGGATGGGCACTGTTTCCATCTGGGCTGGCTCAGAGCCACCTTGGCACCCTTTGAGGAGCAGGAATCAAACAGGGATTAAAAACCACCATGCTGAGGAAGGAAACCATCACAGGGGCTCTGCTTCAAGGGTAAATCTCAGATGGCATCGATCTGAAATTCTCTTTGTCATGCTGGGGAGGAAAAAAAGCTTTAAAAAAATACCAACCACCAAATCTGACGCCATCCTGGGTGCAATTAGCCCCAACCTTAATCTGTCAGAGCTGTGAGATCATACAGGTTGCATGAATGCTAATAAGCATTTGATATTTGTACAAGCTTTCTGGGGATGAATAATTCAATTGACTTCATCCATTAAATTTCCCCTATTAAGTTTTCAAGCCGTGGCTGGGTTTTAATGGCTGGGGCCACTTCATCCTCCAGACGAGGGGGCTTAATTAGGAATTTTAGCACAGCCAGACAGAGCCACAGGGGCTGAAATCTCTGTGGCTCTTCGGGTTTTGAGCAGCTCGTCTCTCTGCTGGAACCCCGCTGTGCCCCTGGAATAACTCCAGCTCACACCAGGTGGGTGCTCCATCCTCTTCCAGCATTATGGTGCTGCCACAGACTTGTTTTAGCTCTTTCCATGGGGTCAGTCCCTCTGTGGAGGCTGGGAGGGTGCTGAGGGGCTGCTCGGGATGAGGGATGTGCAGATTTCGGCACCACTCGATGATCCCGTGGGTCCCTTCTGACTCAGGAGATTCTATAATTCCATTCCATGATTCCCTGGCCTTCAGTGATGCAGGGATGTCACCAGGAGTGTTCCATACATACCCAGCTCGGGCTGCTCCTCATGCCAGGACCCTTCACTTGTGTCCCTCACTTGTGGGTTAGCGTTGGGGTGTTTTTTCCCAGCTGTGGATGTTGGACTATCCAGTGAAAAATAAATCTGTTCACAATGAAAGGGAGAAAATGCCAACAACCCTCATTAAGTCACACCTCAGGGAAGAACCAGATTAATTATTTGAACATTTGATTGAAATCCCCTGGAGCAGCTTATTCTGATTCTGCTTTGCCCCACGTGGAGGCACAAGCTGCCGAGGGCCCGCGGCCACATCTCCAGGGTCTGTTGGATGCATGGAAAACAGCGTTCCCACCTGAGTAATCCCCAAAAAATGCAGTCACCACCGGACAACAAACAGGAGGGCTCCATGCCTGGCAGGAGAAGGAGCTTGTTTACCCTCCCCTCTTCTCCCTGCTTTTATTCCTTATGTCCTTATCAAATCCAGTTGTCCCACTGGGCACCATCTTCCCGGATCCTCCTCGCTCTCTCCCTCACTCCATGTCAATTTATTCTGACTAGCTCAGACAGAGGCACTAATTAATTTTGCTCATTAACCAAAAGAAATCTCACCAATGATAATGAGTTCCAATACAAATTAATTCTTCAGGGAAGACCAGACACTTCACAGCTCCTTGGCAGCAACAGCGTCCGTACCCGGCAGGGCCCCTGGCATGGGGCTGGCGGCCACATGGACACAGGGATCAATCCTGGAAGAGTCCAAGGACAGGTCAGACAGCAACCTGGGATAGCAGAAGGTGTCCCTGCCCATGGCAGGGGGTGGAATGGGATGAGTTTTAAGGTCCTTTCCAACACACAATTATTCTGGGATTCAGACACGTAACACAAAACCCACCCGGCTTCACGCGGGTACCTTTGCACCACACTCAATCTCCAGGTAAACATCTCAGCAGAAATTACAGCGGGAATATCCCCCTCTGTGTGCTGCTGTGAGATCGCACCCCTTCCCTGTTTGATTTGAGCAGCAGGAGCAAAAAGCAGGGAAGACAAAGGGCAGGGAAGCTCCCTGCAGCCTCCTCGCAGGCAGGGATGAGTCAACGTTGTGCAAACAACTCTAAAAATACAAACCGTTTATAGCAGATTAATGACACCATAAAATGGATTTCACTGGCCATTTACCAGGTGTTGATCATAAATATTTGAGGTTCAAAATAAACTTTTGTGCTGTGCCACTGTGTTGTTGTTCGTGTCTCTCCCACCTTCCCCGAGCGCCCGTTGGCAGCGATGGATCAGCCCCGGGGCTGCTGTGATCAGGCTTGAGCAGGTACGGGAGCCAGAGGACCTGCTCCTGCTCCCTCCCTGCAGCACGGGGTGTCAATCCACTCTCTTTTCCAGGGATCTACTGCTCCTGCTGTAATTACAGTGGATGAGCCCAGAGCTGGGGAGGTGGGGAGGAGATACATCCCACAGGTATCCCCCGCTGGCACTGCTGCCTGGCAGCTTTGCCCAGGAGGAGGAGAGCCCCTGCCTGCTCCCCCACTCCTCAGGGCTCATCCAGAGGCAATCCCAGGGGAAACACAGGGAAAGGGCTCACCACCACTCTCCAGCCTCCTTGGGAGCCCCTGGACCCGGAACCAGGCAGCCTGGGCAGGTCACAGTGCCTGGCTTTGATTCAGAAGCTCCCAGTGACAGAGCTCCAAGCAGTTTGGATTTTCCCAGCCCCTTGCTCTTCCTGGGAATGAAGCAAACATAATTCCCTCAGCTGTTTGACATGGCTCCAGCACAGAGGTCAGTGCTTAAGGGACACTGGGAATCATTCTCTGGGAGCTGGGATCCATTCTGGGCACAGCACCGGGAAGAGGTGACAAGTCAGTGATCAGCAGGAGCATGTCCTTCCTCCCTGTGAGGATGGCTGCGGCCCCAAACACCCCTGGGAAGCTTCCCATGAGTCCCATCACAAATCACAGGATCAGGACAAGTCCAGGAGAAGAGGAGAATGTTTTAAAGGGCCAAGAGAAACAGCAGCATCACTAAATAGCACCCATGGGGTCGCCATCATCCACCAACCTTCATCAGCTTGGAAATCAAACTCTCTGACGGAGCATTAATTAAGTTTTCCAGCAGGATAAAAACACTTCCTTGCTTGGGATTTCACTCTGCTCACAAAGATTAAAAATACAGCTAATTAAAACAAGGCTGGCATACAAAGAAGGGAAGAATAAAAGGTCTTGTTATGGCTGGGAGGGGACAGAGTCCTTCCAGAGGCAGGTACAGATGACTCACGGCTGCTGAATAACCCTCCTGCTGTCTCTCTGCCATGGGGAAGGTCTCCTAGTGCTGAGAGAACTCCTCCAGCAGCTGTATATCACCTGCCAGGCAACAAAAATGTCCAGAAATTGGCTCCAAGATAGCTGGTAGCCAAGTGCAGTGGTAATTAAACAGCCTCACTAGCTGCTCCAGACAGCTGCTCCAGATCTGCTTTACTTCCCCCCCACCCCTGATAATTTTCAGTTCAAATGAATTATTTTCCCTGAAGCATTTCTGAAGGGCTGTGGAGAAAGGATAACATTTCAGGCATTCCCTCCCATTCCTCCTGCTTTCCTGTCCCATTCTTCTCTTGGCCAAATGTGTTTGGCCTGAAAAATCGAGTTGAAATAGGTATTGACCGACAACACATCTACTGAAACATGGAAGGGCTTCCTTCACTCCTCCCACCTTTCCCCAGAGGGTCTGGCAGCAACCAACTACCCCACAGATTCCTCACGGAGAGGGGATCATGGCCTGGGATGAGGAAGGGAGGCGAAGGGACGAACCACAGCAGATGGTGGCCAAGCTGGGGAGTCTCCATGGCGCTGACGTGTGTGTGGGCAGCAAAAATTTCTGGCGTGAGCGGCGGCACGACCGCGGTCCCGATGGGCCAGCACCGCGTCACCAGCCCAGCACTGTCACATCACCGGGCCAGCCCCATCCTGTCACCAGTCCAGCACCGTCACACCGCGCTCTCTGTGGGGAAACAAGTCACTGTCAGCAGATTTCAGCGCTTCCAGCTCTTGTAAAGCCTCAGCACACCCGTCCTCCTTATTGACACACCAAACTCACCCCTTCCTTTTAATTAGAGCGAGCTAATTAAATCAGCACCGTGCTGTTTCCTGCTTTTCCCACGCACATTCAGACCCCGCGGTGTGAGGGCACTTCTCCTGATGTGCACAAGGGAAAATCGCCGTGCTGCGGGCGCTGAGGGCCCCTCTCCTCGTCAGTGGCGGTGGCCCTGCAGAGAGCACAAAATCCACCATTTCCCTCTTTCTCCCTGGAAACACCTCCTGGCTCGGGCCCTTGCCTGCCAGCCGGAGCCGCTCTCAGCTCGGCCGGCAGCATCATCTAGTGGCCATGGCCTCGCCACATGGAATGGTAGGATCGGGAATATCCTGAGCTGGAAGTGACCCACCAGGATCATCCCGTCCAGCTCCTGCCCTGCACAGACACCCCAACAACCCCACCCTGTGCATCCCTGGGAGCGGTGTCCTTGACGTCTGGCAGCCTTGGGGCCGTGCCCATCCCCTGGGGAGGCCGAGTCCCCGCTTGGGGTTGCTTTAGGCTGATATCAAATAATAATAAATGAAGTTCAGCACACGTGGCGGTGCGAGGATAACGGGGCAGCGCCCGTCGGGCTCAGCGGCTGAGGGGAGCGGGAAGGACCCGCCCGGGGACACCCATGCCGGGGGTGCCGGGGGTGTCGGGGGTGAGGTGGCCGCGTTTTGGGGCGATTTTGGGGATCGGGAGCCCTGCGAAGCGAGGCGAAGAGCAGCGCGGCGCCGGGGAAGTTTGTCCCCTGCGCCGCCCCGTCCGTCGCCACGGCAACCGGCGCGCCCGCCATGGCGGCGCCCAGCGTGTTCCTGCTGGCCGTGAGCGGCGAGATCGAGAGCGGGGAGGTGCGTGAGACCCCGGGACACCACGGAAACACCCCGGGAACACCCCGGGGGGATGGGGGGGATCGCCCCCAGCCCGGTCCGCGCGGCCCCGGCAGAGCGGCCTGGCCTCGGTGTCGGTGCTGCGTGCGCCCGTGCGGGATGAGAATCTGCCCCCCCTGAGCCTGCCCGGCCTCAGTCCCCAAACTCAACCTAGCCTCATCCCCCTCAACCCTGCACACCCTCAGCCCCCCATAACCCTGCCTGGCTTCATCCCCCTTAACCCGTCCCTGTCTCAGCCTCCCCCAAACTCAGCCTGTTCCCAGCCCCTTGACCATCCCAGTGTCAGCCCCCCAAACCCAGCCTGTTCCCAGCCCCCCGAACCCATCCCTCTGGCCTCAATACCCTCTGACCCAGCTCAGCCTCAGCCGCCCCCGCATCCATCCCAGTCCCCCAAACCCATCCCAGTCTCAGCCTCCCTGACCCAACCTGTCTGTCCCCGTCTCGCTGGCCCAGGCTGCCCTCAGCACCCTGACTTGGGCAGAGCCTCACCCCCAGAAATTCCCAGTGAATTCCCAGTGACACCTCTCTCTCTCTCTCTCTCTCTCTCTCTGTCTCCTGCAGTTCCCAGGATTTGATGACCTCTACTGCAAGTTCTGCTTCGTCTATGGCCAGGACTGGGTCCCCACAGCGGTACAGCCTCTGTGCCCCCCCCGTCAGACCCCCCTGTGCCCCCTGTCCCCACCCTGCCCACCAGAGCCCCGGGCTCAGCCCAGCCCCAGGCTCACCCCACATTCCCTGCAGGGTCTGGAGGAGGGAATCTCCCAGATCACCTCCAAGAGCAGCGTCTCCCCCACCACGCTCGTCTGGAACTTCCCCATCGACATCACCTTCAAGAGCACCAACCCTTTTGGCTGTGAGTGCCGGGGGGGGGGGGTCCAGCCCTGGTGCCAGACCCCCTCTCACCCCCATTTCCTTGCAGGGCCGCAGATTGTGCTGAGTGTCTACGGGCCTGACTTCTTTGGCCACGACGTGGTCAGAGGTTACGGAGCTGTGCACGTGCCCTTCGTGCCGGGGAGGTGAGTGCCAGCCTGACCTGCAGGGCTCAAACACATTCTCGTCCTGTTATTCTGTTGTTTCAGAAACAAAACCAGCTCCCATGCGTCCTCATCATGCCCTGTCAGTTCACTACAGAGATTTTCTAGCAGAGCTCTTTCATCATCAGATAAGTTTTGGTAATGCTCTAAAGCCCAAAGTGGCCTGTGAGGAGCCCAGATACGAAGCTCAGTTTCTCACCTCTCCCCCATCACTGTAAGCACACGATAAGTTCTCACTGCCACCACTGGGAATGGAGGAAGATCCGATGTTCCTGTGCAAACAAACCCTTCCTGTGTGAAGGGAAAGCACCTGGAGATGAGCAGTGCTCTGGTATGTCAGCAATTCTGTGCCTTTGTAAATAGAAAAATCTTGTTTGTTCCGTTCCTGAAGTTCTGGGGGTCTCCTCTTTGTTTCAGGCACAAAAGGACCATTGCTATGTTTGTCCCAGAGTCCACCTCCAGGCTGCAGCAGTTCACAAGGTAATTATTAATGACTTTACTTCATTAAAGCCCCTCTTGCCCGTAGCCACAGAGGCATTTGCAGCTACTGGGTGGTGCAGAGCTGTGACTGCTCTGTGCCATAACCAGTCAGGTTTGTGTTCTGTGGGTAAAATCACATTTTCAGGTGGCTGGGTCTTTTTTAAAAGCTTTCTGCAAATATATTAATCACCTGCTAGCTGCACTGAATTCCTGCCTGAATCTTCTTGGGGCTGTTCTGGAAGGATGGCTACAGCAAGAGAAAACCCATGATAAAACAATTCTCATTCCACATTTTTTGTATGTATTCAAGGTCTCCAAGCCTCTCTGGTTCTCTGGGTGATCAAGTGGAATTTTCCAACAATATCTTTGCCACAGAAAGGTTTTTCTAGCCTAGAAAAAACCTGGATTTAACAAAATCTGTATGAAATGAGTTGCATTTTTGTCCTTAAGGCAAAACTTACCTTTGATTGAAGTAGATCAATAAAGTGAGTCAGGCTTCAAAAAGCTCCTGGCAGGCTCATTAACCCCCCTGATGTGCATATCATGATCTGGATCAATCTAAGCCACCCAATTCATTGTTCTCTCTTTTCTTCTCCAAGCTGGTTCACAGGGAGACGCCCGGAATTCACCGACCCCAAAGTGGTGGCACAGGGAGAAGGACGGGAAGGTGAGTCCTGGCAGCTCCTGGCTGCTTGCCCAGCCACCTTTGGGTGATAAAGAAGTGCTCCACAACTAATCCAAAGCCTCTTTTAACTGGATTCGTCCCCATCCTCTCTGTCCCAGTGACCAGGGTACGATCCCAAGGCTTTGTGACCATTTCCTTCAACGTGATGACCAAAGATCTGCACAAGCTGGGCTACGACGTTGGCCCCACGGCCCTGCAGAGCCCCTCCCTGGAGCCTAGGGCACAGGGGCTCCACAGGTTCTGAACTCCCCAGGACGTGCTCAGAGCTCAGCACTTTGGGCCTTCTTAGGGAGAGGAGGAGCTGCTTCAGCTCAGTCATTCCAAAAAAACACCAGCCCGGGAGGATTTGGGGAAATTACCGAGCCTGATCCTCTCAGTAAGGTTGAAGTATTGTGTAAATCAACGTTATCTGATAACATTCAGCGTCTTTAGGGATCAGACTCTCTCAGAGTAAGGCCTGTTACAAAGTATTTTTATAGCTTTTGTACACTTTTTTCTAGAATTAATGATGGGGAAAGTTCAGAGCTGTAGCTGTTTCCCTGTGGTTAAAACTTTGCAAACCCAGTTCTTTTTAGTGACTTCTTGGTTTTTTGGTGGTACAAATGAGGAATTGAAATTATTGCACCTTCCAAAAATGGTCCTGTGAAATGCATCCCCCTCTAAGCTCTTTTAGGCTGAATAAACTCCATTGTATCAATAGATTCATTTGTCTTTCTGCTGCTAAGGGGGTTTATTTGTTTGTGCCAGGATGTTTTAAAGCTCTAAATCATCCAAGCTCTGCCAGACTTAGAGGTCCAAGAGAAAAAGAAGTGTTACAATGCAGTGACTAATTGCTGCATCATTTTCCTATTTAATTTTGGGCATGTAACCTCTTGTGTTTGACTGCAAATCTCAGAATGACCACACCTCTCTAAAAGGGAACTACCAAGACCTCCAAAGCGTAGAAATCCCAGGAAGAACAGCCAGGGATGAACCACAAAACCTCCAGGACACAGCTCAACAAAACACCCAGGCAGAGATTGTTTTTATCATCAGTGGGCTGGAATAAATACAATTTCTGAAAACATAAAGTGGTCACTGGAACGTTGCTGTGAGCAGCAGCACCTTTTATACGACATGTAAATACTTTTCCAAACGTTTTTGGGGATGATTCTTCATCTCCTGCATTCCTCCTGCCTTGTTTTTGTTGACTCCACACTTGCAGTGGAGGTTTTGTGGTAATTTGTAATCTCTGAACTGAGTCATGTTGGAATCCAAATCCAGAAGCATTTCCTGTTGGCTCAGAGGAGACTCGAGGAATTTTGTTTCCTTTTCACAAGTTTGGGAAGCAGTCAGCTGCGGTAGCAGGAGAAATATCTGTGTTTGAAACGCTTCAGAGGCAAACACTGAATCTCCTGCTGCTGCCTAAATACCCAATTCCCCCTTGAGCACAGTTCCTGCCCACATTCCAGCTGGAACAAAGCTGCTCCAGGCATGAGGAACCTGTCAAACTCACGGAAAGTCCAAACCTGGTGCCCCACAGGGAATTTATTCACACCCGGCTCTGCATCCTGGCGCTCCAAACCCCTGAATTCCCCCTGTTCCAAAGGAACTGTTGGATGTTTAACCCCAGTGGGACCAACCAGACCTGACCCAGCTTCCCCCTGACAGCTGAGGCGAAGGAAGGTTAAAAACAATGAAAAGCAAAAATCCTAAACTGCATAGAAGAGGATTTAAGACGCCTTGAGATGTTTAAGCTGCTCTCTAAGCAGATCCCACACCGCTGCCTGCATTATTAGGACTTTTTGCCTGTTTTCTCTGGGGCTAGTTGGATTTTGGGGGGTTTTTTTGGCTCCTCAGTGGCTTGAGCACATCTAAGACCTTCACCTACCTTCCTCGAGGGTTGGGTGTATCCTGTGAGTGTTTCCCCCAGGGCGTCACCCAGGGGCTGATGTTTGGAATCAGCGTTTCCCAACTCCAGTGCCATTCCTTGGCTCTGAGGGGCAGCTGTTGATATCCCTCAGGAACACATTTCTCCCAGAGATGGCCTTGCTGCTGCCTTTGAAATATTTGCTCCTCAGGCGTGGCCAAGTGTTTGCACCTGGGAGAATCTCTGGATAAACATGGACACAACACCGTGAGCAGGGAACCATGGCAAGAAAGGGATTTAGGATCCCTAATTGTTCATGGAAGTGAAACCCTGGAAGAACCAGTGCTTTAAGATCAGCCAAATCCCAGTAAAACCCAGCTTTGCTGCAGCAGAGGCTCACGCTGGTTTCCTCCCAGCCACGCTGCCGGCAGCTGGAACACCCTGGTTGTTTCCTGGTTAATCATTCTCCCTTCTCTCCAAACCTGCACTGAAATTCCCAACCCTACAGCAGCAGCACGAGGCTCTTGGCGGGAGCTGCAGCTCTGCCTCGTTCCCCTGAAATCTCTCCCAGATGCTGAAATTGCTCATTATCCCCCTAATTCGAGATGGGCAGGGGAAAAAAATCTTCCTGGACACAGGAGGCACTCCCAGGCCAGCACAAACCAGGCTGGGGGCAAAGGAAGCCTGCGGGATGTCTGGGGACTCTGCAGCTCTCCTGGCCTGGAGAGGCTTTGGATTCACTCCATGGGAGTTTTCCTGCTGTTATCCTCGGAGGGACACAGCCAAGGACAGCTGAACAGCAGCTTGGGGATCAAACCCTCCAGAAAAAGGAAAACCATTCGGACAATCCTTAGGAATTGTTATTTACCGCCTTTCCCACCAAAACTACGAACAGCAGCAGCAGCTCCTGCCCTCTCGTGGCTGCTCGCAGCCTTTGGGAAGACGCTGGAAGTGGTTAATAACAATTAACTCCCAGGCTGAATGAAGGACACCGAACTTTTCCTGTTCCTCCGCGGAAATTGCTCCGTGCTGGCTGCCCTGGCACTGCCCCTTGTCCCCAGAGCAGGGGGCAAACACCTCCCGGAGCTGCTCCACGGGGAGCGGGAGCGAGCCAGGAATCTGAGCATCCACGAGTGCTGGGGAAGCCAGCTCTGCCCCGAGGCTGCCAGGCTGCTTTACACCAGCAGTTCTGCGGCAGCTGGGAATTATCTCCATCTGAAAATGAGATGGATTCGAGCTGACAGCAGCTTCTCCCCAGCAGCAGTGTCGGGTGGGGAACAGGAGATCCTGTGAAATGCTCCAAAGGAAAAAAAAAATAGGAAAAAATTCAAACACTCAAGCACAGAGCAGCCATGTTTGAAGAAAAACGGGGCTGTACCTCCAATTCTTCTCTACAATTCTTTGCAGCGTTTCCCCCCATTTGTGTCCCTGGAGATTCGAGGGGGATAAAGGCCCTGGAGCCAGTGCTGGACACGGATCTGTGGGGTCACAAGAAGACAGGACAGCGGCAGTGGGAGCAGTGGCAGAGCCAGGCTGGCACCCACAGCCTGGAGCACTCCCCATTCCTGGGGACATCCAGACCTGGAGAACCAGCAGGAACCCCCACTCAGGGCCTCTTCCCTTGGGGCTGGCAGCACCACACGGCCCAGCAGCAGCTGGATGAGCTGGTGGCCTTGGAAAGCACACCCAGGACATCGCCAGGGTGTCCCTTGGATCTGAGCCCCCCGTGAGGGCACAGTGAAACCCCCTGCCCCACCACGCAGCCCAAGGCCCAGGCACACCTGAGCCAGTGGCACATCTGGAGCAGCCACCAGCTCCAGTCTGGGATGTGTTCCAGGCCAGTGTTCCAGGCCCCAGCAGGAGCCCAGCAAAGAGCTGGGCAAAGGCCACCCCAACCCCACCCTGTCCCCTCTCAACAGCCACCCTCGGGGTGTAGAGAGGATCCCTGAGGGCTTTTTCCATCAGCTGAGGAGTCTTCTGGGAGGCAAAGCTCTGAGACACTCGTGGGTGTTTGCAAACCCAGGAACCACCTCCACATTTGGAGCACAGGAAGCAAAAAATCCCAAACCTGCAGTTCCCACCCGGCTGCAGAGCTCCCAGTACCCTCCAGTGCAGCCTAGCTGGGGCTGGGGAGCACAGGAGAGCACAAATCCCTTAGGAGCCATCCTTTGGGCATGGAAAGCAGGGCTGAGCCCGCAGGAGGGAGGGAAGAACACAACCTGCTTTCCCAACAGGATCTGAGGGATCCAGCCTCGTCCTTCAGAGGGAAGAGCAGCAGACAGAACTGCTGAAGGCGTCTATTTTTGGCTCTCTATTCAGGCCAGGATATTCAAGTACCCAAATTCACCTCAGAGAATATCATCACTCCATTTAGTGCCAGACTTGCTAACGAAGATATTAAAAAAGCAGAAAAAAAACCCCACCACCATCACCCAACACAAACCCAGGCAGCCCACGGAGCTGCTACACCGCGGCAGAACTGGCTCCCTGGAGCCTGGATAATCCATGGATTTCATTCCATGGCCACAAAAAGCCCTTTAGGAAGAACGCAGACCTGGTTTTCACAGGTTCCAGGGAAAGGACGACACAAAGTGCCTGATGATTTCCCATCGAAGGCATTACCAGAGGTGGTTCAGCCACAACGCTGTGGAGAATTCCAGGAGGGTTGGGAGTGGATGGGTGGGACCAGCCCACGCTGGGTCAGCGTCCTGTGGAGGATCCTCGCCTCCATCCCCTCCCTCCAGCCCACCCAGCCCAGCCCCGGGTGTTGATCCCGCAGGAGCCGGGAGAGGGAGTGGATCCACACGGGGGTTATCAGTCAGCTTATCAGCGACGGGAAATCCGATGTCTCTGCTCCAGCAACATTCCCCAGGCTGGGATGGAGCTCTGACCCAGCCTCCAGCAGCCCCAGTGGTTAAACAGGGCAGAACCCCGCATGCCGTTCCTGCCTGGGAGGATCTCTAAGCAATCAAGCCGCAAAGCTGGCAGCTCCCGTGTCCCAGCGAGGTTTCCTGTCGGGAAGCAGCAGGCAGGGAGCTGGGAAGGCAAACTCCACCTTTACTCCGGCTTCATCCGCGTGATTTGAGATGTCATTGATTTCCCTTCACCTGAAACGGGAACGCGTTTGCTCAACAAGTGCCAAGAGCAGCTCAGGCAGAGGGATGTGAGCATGGGCTGAGCGCTCACAGATGATCCTGGAATGCTTTGGACAAGGGCCTGGAGTGACAGGACAAGGGGAATGGCTTCCCACTGCCAGAGGGCAGGGATAGATGGGATATTGGGAAGGAATTCCTCCCTGTGAGAAGCCCTGGCAGTGTCCAAGGCCAGGTTGGACGGGGCTTGGAGCACCCTGGGATAGTGGAAGGGGTCCCTGCCCATGGCAGGGGGTAGAATTTTCTTCAATCTCTCAGGGAGATATTTCCCAAACCCATGAGGGTCCCATGACTCAGTCCAGGTCTGGGACAGCTCTGGGCTCTCCCTGCACAGCCCCAGGATGTGCTGTGACCCCCCAGGGTATCCCCACACTCCCCCATTCCTCATTTACCACCTCACCCTCTGCACAGCACCGGGCTGGGTTACCCTGGCCAGATGCCAATTCCCTATGGATCACCAGGCCCTGCCAATTCACCTCCTTCATGGGAATTGGCACCAAGGGGAACCTCCCACTCCTTGAAACCCCAAGGCTTCAACAATTACAGGGTACAATCAATCAACAGCAAAACGGAACTGCCACCACCACATCCCACACTGGCTCTTCACCATTCCTAATCCCGAGCTCCCAAACAAACACCAGTCCTTAGGAAAATTCAGCTCACAAATGGGGAGAAGGTGACCTGGGAATTAACTTGAAAAAGATGGATGTTTTGAACATGAGGGGTTCCTAAATCGGGTTGGTTCCCTGAAATGCAGCTTGCAGGGTGTTGCAGAGGCCTTGCCAAAGCCAGAGCACAAGATGGGCCCAGCTCTTCCCTCACAGTTGCGCGAAAAGCAGCGGAAGGGGCAGAGCTGCACCCTCAGCCCAGCACAGAGAGGCGACACAAAGACACTCAGTAAAACTTCAGCAACAGCAGCGGGGCTGAGGGGAAGCCAAAAGATAACTCCTTATCCAGAGTCCTTTTCCTCTGCAAAGGGGTAAATCCTCCTCATCCCACAGGAGAGGAAATGTGGGAGCAGCTCTGGCAAGGTCAGCAGAAACCTCAACCACAGGCAGAGCTCTGCTCACCACGGGCCGGGGCAGCTCAGGCTGCCCTGGCTCATACAGCCACCAGAATCCTCCAGAATCCAGCCCCTTTGGAAGGGATCAGAGTCACCACAACTTCCACTCCGAGCCAGTCCCACATCTTCCATACAGAGAGGGATTTAGCTTCAAACGTGCAATTCCAAGAGGCGGGAGTAGAATCAGAGAATCCCAGACTGGGTTGGTTTGGGAGGGACCTTAAAGCCCATCCAGTTCCAACCCCAACACCTTCCACTGTCCCAGGTTGCTCCAAGCCCCGTCCAGCCCGGCCTTGGGCACTTCCAGGGGTCCAGAGGCAGCCACAGCTTCTCCAGGGAAACTGGAGCGTTACTGGAACAGCAGCTGCCCCCAGCACCCCCAGCCAGCTCCGGCTGAAACCAAACTGGAGGCTTTTCTCCCCAGAACCACCTTTCCCACGGTCACATCTCCAGCCCTGCCACAGCTTCAGCATTACTTAGTGATCACTGATTAGTGATCAGCCTGACTGGCAGCAAACTAAACAGGGAACCTGGAGGGGCTCTGGAGAGGCAGCTCTCGATGCTGCCTGCTAATGAAGTGCCCTTCAATTAAAGCAGCCAGAATTAGGAGCTGGAATTGCTTCCCGGCTGGAAGCAGGCGCCCTGCCACGTGATCCGTGGGACAGGGCCAAGGCTGAACTACAAAAGTGGGAAGCGAGGACTCCCCAGGTTCTGTCACAGCTCCCCAGCCCTCATTCCACAGCCCCCTTCCCCAGATTCCTGCCTGGACACAAATCCAGAGCCTCCTCCGAGGCAGCACTCCAAGATCCCCTCCACAGGGGCTGTTCCAGGGGCAGCGTGGTTTAAAGAAGGAATTCAGTCACCTGCAACACAACAAGTCTTCATTTTTATTGAGTTAGTAAGGTCCCAACTGACCCCGATTTCAGTGAGCCACAGAAACCCCCCTCTCTCCCAGCCAGAGCAACCTGTCCCGGGAAAAGTGATGGATGCATCCAAGGAATCCCACTGGCAGAGCACAAGCAGCACCCCTCAGACACGGGGAGATCCCTCTGCCACAAACCTTCCGTCAGCTCACCCCAAACCCACCAGCCCCCTGCAAAACTCCACCGAGCAGGGCTTGGGTGGGAATGGGATCATAAACACCACGCAGAAGCTTGGAAAAAGCAACAGGGCCGCAATAGAAGCAATACAATTTTAATTCTGACCAGTCACCTACAAACCCCTCGTCTTTCCACTGTTCGATGGCATCGTTTAAGTATCACATCTGTGACATCGCTTGGGGGGGAGGAAAAAAAATGACACAAAGATACAGACATTATGATACAATAGTACAAATGATAAATTATTTATACAGTAAATAATGTCAATAGTCAGCACAAATCCAGAAAAAGCAGCCGGCTCCCGGGATTATGGAAAGTTTGGGAAATATTGGAAGTGTAACACTTGGAAAGGAAGCGAGTGAGATTCTGCTGGGGAAAAAGAAACCTCCTCTTTCTGCATGTCCTGTGCAATATTCAGGCATACAGTACACCTCAGAACCGGGACAGCAAAGGGGCACTCGGGCAACAAGAGCTGTCTTGGCTATGGGACTTCCCAAAAACTGTAACCACCACAACGCACCAGGGCTTCCCTTCCCTGCCCCCTCCACGGAGTTGGGTTTCTCTAGAGTATAAAACTGAATAAATAACTGAGCTTATTTTGGGGGGTGGAATTATGCCAAGGGGATGGCAGGGGGGAATTTTTTTTCTTTTTACAAAATATTTAACACTTTTCTCTTTGGTCAATTTGACCAGTAAGGCTATTTTGGGCTACTAACATTTTAAAAAAGAAAAAAAGAAAAAAAGCACTTTGAGTATTTGCAAAGTGAGAAGAAGAAGGAGAAGAGGGGGAAATGGAGAAATGGGGCAGACGGGATGCGATGGGACACACAAACATCCTCCAGAAATGTGGGAGGGCCAGGAGGGAGGGACGATTATCCTGGAGAGCAGGAAAATCATCACCAAAAGAGCTGGACCATTCGGAGCATCCCCAGCCAGGACAGTGACCCCCTGAGGACACAGCCCAGCCCGTGAACATTTACCAAACCAGCTCTTTCTCCTCCTAAACTCAGCTCCTGCCACAAGCCCTCTGCCAGGCTGGGATCTGGGCTTGGTTAGTCTCAGCCTAAATCTTAACAGCACCAGAATTGGGGGTGTGGCTCCTCAGGGAGGAGGGGAGTTTGTTGTGCCGTAAATGTCTCTTTAATACAAAAGGAATAAAGTTCTTGGGGCAGTGACTTGATAAAAGCAACAATTTGCCATTCAACAGCTTCATTAAGCCAGGGCTCCCTCCCAGAGCCAGAGCACGGCTTTAGCAATTCACAGTGACAGCTCCAACTGCAGATTATTTCAGCACTTCGAGTATTTCTTATCAACACCATCTTGCCTCTAAAAAGTGACCCAGGACGTGGCCAGGACTTTTGGCTGGACAGAGAATGCCCCATCCCACTGCAGTTCAGGGGACAGACTAAGGGAAAAACATCGAGTGACCTCGATGCCAGTGCTGATAAAATCAAACTGGGAAAATAACCCGGGATAAATCTCGCCACAGATCAGCTGGAAAGCACTTTTCCCCCGATCTGCAAGAATCACACCCTTCCTGCTCTACACTTTTCAATAACCTCAACAACAACAAAAAAGGTCTTTTTCCCTATTCTGAAAGGCAACGTGAACGGGGTTTTGTTTAGTTTTTAAAGACAGGCTGGGTGTGGACAGCAATCCTCTTTCCTCCTATATAAAAACAAGAGCAGATGAAGATGGGGAAATCCTCCTTGCCAATTCCAGAGGATCCAATATCTGCACAGGAACATGCACACACTGAGCATTCCATACACTACCAGAGCTACGCTGACCTACACAGCTCCAGTCTGGGATTGTGCCCTAAATCTGATCGTCCTTCAGCCTCCCCTTCCCACCAGGAGATCGATCCCAGTCCTCCCATGGGATCCAGCCCCTCTCTGGCCCCACAGGGAATTGTTCCACCACAACAAAACTCTGGCAAATTCTGTTTCCTATTTTCCCTCTCTTAATTAGGGAAAGGCCACCAAGTCCATTCCGAGGTGCCCTGCAGGGATATCCCTTTCCATGGATTTTTGGGAGAGCAGAGTTCAGCCCCGTCAAAGTCGGGCTCCAGCAGAACCCCTGAGCGCGGTTTGGTGCCGAGGAGTCCAGACATGAAAATTAAAAAGGGATAATTCATCTCCCAAGGGATGGCTGCACATGGAACCAGTTATCCTACGGAGTGCACCTTCCAACAGGAAAAATCAGTGGATAAAATGAAACAAGTTGTGTTTGTACATCAGGATTTTTAACAGCTCCAGAAGTTTTGCAAGGAAAATAAAACCAAACAGCCTCTCTTGGGATCTTCATCAAGGCTAAAAGTCTGTCCAGTCTGGGGATTGGGAAACGGGAACAAATCAAGGGAAAGGCGACTTTAGTGTTTTTTCTTTTTAATGCAGTCTTAAATCATGTTATGCTCAAATTCAATTCATCTAAAAATAATTAGTCACGAGGATTTGTTTTTGATTTGCATTATGAATACTTCATTTAAAAGTAAATATTTTAGTGTTAATCTTCCCTTTTAAACTCTCTTTACAGAAACAAAGAGCTAAAACCATAAATAAGAGGGCATTAAAACCATAAAAATGACATTTGCCAATATCTTAATTTTTCAGCCAGACTTGATAAATCTATCAAAACCAGACAGTTAAATAAGAACCACATTATAAAAATTAGCAAAAAAAGGACTATTAGGTAACTCTGCAAACTCAAAATATGAAACTGTACTAAACAAAATATGTGCAAAAGTATACAAGAGTAACTGCATATAGCAAGGTTAAGCCTGAATTAGTTTTAAAGCTTGCCCCGGTGAAACTGAATTCAAAGTTGTCCCACTGTATTTCTGGTTTTTTTCCTGTTCTTTTTTTTTTTTCCGATTTTTTTTTTCTTTCAACTCACATTGTAAGTCAAATAAAAACAAAATACACATGAAAAAACTTCCAAACGAAGCCGGTACTGGACAAGCACAGAGCAGGACACTCACTCAGCACGAGTGCAGCCACTCACAGAGAGTTCCAGGAGTCCTTAGAGTAGTGTAGGAATTCAACACTGCACACGACAGCACAACTCGAGCATGGTCTTGGGTGTTTTGTCTGGGGTTTTGTGTTATTCTCCTTTCGAGACAAGCTTGCTTTTCTCAGTCACACCTCAGAGATACCAAAGCAGTGCGAGTTTGCAATGTTTAATGCATAAAAACCAAGCCCCCCTGGGCCCTCCGGGTCAGTCTCTTCTAAGAGTAAGGACTATGGGTGAACCAACAGTCTAGAACTGTGTGTAGTTATGTGCAAAACATTCACTAGCACTCGGAATCCCAGGTCTATCTTATGGGCAGAGGAAGTGACAGATGCAGGGGAAGAGTAAATTCAGGAATCCAGCACATGATCTGACATCTACAAAATAGCCAACGGAGTTTTCGAATGGCAGGTTCTCTCCCTAGAAAGTGTATTTGAAATGATTAACAAAGTAACAAAAATGGGCAGAATCTAACTTTGGTGAAAAGTCTGAACATTTCACATGATGCTCAACAAGCCAAAGTAAGGTACCATCTGTAGCAAAGACTAGATTTAGATTAACTGGTAAGTAGAGACAACTCTTCAAAGATCATAACTGTAAACTGCAAATCTACTTCCAAGTCTCTCACACACCGTTCAGTCCACACAGGCCACGTTCGTTTTGCTGGAAAGACTTCAGCCTGGAAACACTAGGAAAAGAAAAGTTCCTTTAATTGGGTCTTTATAGGAGGAAAGGGTTAGTTGTATTTGCAGACTGGGAGGCTGCCGGCGGCATTCCTGTACTGTGCAGAGCTTGGGGCATTGATCCTGCAATGCTCAGCCCCTGGCCCATCCTGATGGACGCCACGGTGCCCATGGCCGGCAGCGGTGCCATCCCCACGGGCACGGGGGCCATGGAAGACAGAGGTATTGGCTCCATGCTCATCGGGGGCACAGCGCTGAAGGAGGGGCTGCTTCCCATCACGGGACTCGCTCTCATCTGGTTCAGGGTCAGTGGCTGAGGCTGGTTCACCTGGAAGGGGTTGATTGGAGTCGGTGCGGTGGCGGCACCTGGGTTGGAGAGAAAGGGACAGAGATGGTGCTGCCATCAACACCGGGGTCAGGAAATGGTCTTTCCTGGCAAAGAACACTCCCTGTGTGCGTCCCCACCCCCAAAACACCCTGCGGAGCATCTGCCACCCAGCAAAGCTGAGCACCAGCACAGCCTGTTCCCCTGCAGCAGCCAATGCCTCCAACACCCCTTCACTGACCAACAGCTCCCACTTCTGATAGCCCTGAGTGGAGACACAGGTTCCAAATCTGCTTACCTGGAACAGCCCTAACCATGACATCCACATCACTGATTTCATTTTTTAAATGCTACTTTGCAAGCTCTGTGCTCCTTTACTGCAGAGAGTGGGTTTACATTGGATATCGGGAAGGAATTCCTCCCTGTGAGGATTGTGAGGCCCTGGCACAGGGTGCCCAGAGAAGCTGTGGCTGCCCCTGGATCCCTGGCAGTGTCCAAGGCCAGGCTGGACAGGGCTTGGAGCAGCCTGGGATAGTGGAAGGTGTGCCTGCCCAGGGCAGGGGTGGTTTTTAAGGTCCCTTCCAAACCATTCTGGGACTCTGTGATTTCTACATTTGCTCCAAGCTCTCAGCAGCCACCTCCATTTTCATGTTTCTGGCACCGAGCTTGGACAAGAATTCCCAAAGTAAACAACTTGTTTCCGAATTACAGCGGTGCTCGAAAAAGCAGATCACAAGTTTCCCAGCCTTTGAGGTTCCCTGGACTGCTGCCAGCCCTGCAAATTCCTTTTACCGTACAAGCCCTGGATTACTTGGATGGCCCAGTGACCCCTCAAAAACTTTTTGTAGTACCCGGGAAGGGCAGATACACAGATTTCCTCTCTCTCCCTGCTCACTGCCAAGGCTGCTCAGAATCACTGCCTTTTTCCTACTCAAGGATTTTAATACATTGATCTTTTTTTCCATTGCAAGAGTGAAGAAAATAAATAACTGCAAGATCATTTCCAAGTGTTTCACCCTACGAGCAACACAGGAAAATGTCAGTGCCAATTTCAGCTTTGAAAAAACACATCTGCCACGTGGTTTGGTGTCACCATTTCAGTCTGCTCAAAGCAAGGGCTCACTTCTAACAGGCCCAGCTTACAGGAGAACTGCAACAGCCAATTTTTTTTTTTTCCCAAAATACACTGAGAACGTGTTTTCAGACCAAACTGGCTCCTTGTACCAGCCTAAGACATGCTAACCAGCAGCTCACTGAATTACCCTGCAGAGTTTGCTCTCTGGGACCTCAGGCTGCAGTCAGAGATCTCCTGTGCCTGCTGCAGCTCCAGGAAAAGGGCAGTTCCAACCTGCTTCCACAGGAACCTACTACCTATAACCTTCCCAAGGTAATCTTACCTGTTTTGACAATAACCAGCTGGAGTTCAGCCATTTTTAACAGTCCCGAACCTTCCAACACAGATCATTTTCAGTGAGGGGAAGGGGAACAGCTGGAATAAAGCTCAGCTGCAGACCAAGAGCAGTCACTGCGCTGGGTGAGCCCAGGATGCCTCTCTGAGACCCTCCTGCTCTTGCTTGTGATCTGCTGGCTGCAGTAAGCAAGAAAACCAAGCCCAAATCACCCTTCTTTAACTCCAACAGCACTGAGCTATGCAGAGTTCTCCTGCAGAAGGGAAAGCTGAACTAGAAATGTGAAGGACTGTGCAGAAACCAACCTGGTGCCAAGAATGGGTTCAGTGAAGTAACAGGTTGTGGTGGCTTAGACACCAGAGAATCCAGGTTCACCAGGGCAGCGTTGGGGCCCAGGAAGGACTCCGGGGTTTTCCGGGCTGCGCTTTGTTTGCCTGATGTCCCACTCGAGTGCTGGGACTCAAAGAGATCAGGACTCGTGGTACCGCTGTGCTGAGATGGCAGAGTGGAACCTGATTCAGCTGCAACAACACAAAGGGACAAACCAAACTTCTGGTTAATCCACAGAGCCAGGCAGAGAGAACCCTGAAGCATGTGAGAGCAGAAATGCTTTATTCTAAGTCTGTGTTAGTCAGGGCTCAGTGTTTCAGGCTGGTTACACCCTCTCAGCATGCAAGCAGGTCAATGTTCTTTAGGAGAGCATGAAGAAGCTACAGTCAGAGTTGCAGTGCTCTACTGATGGAATTCCCACAGCTTTGCTGCTCCAGGTGGGACTCACAGGCTCCAAGGAAAAGATACTCCAAAGCCTTGGCTTGTGCCCTCGCCCTACACCACTGCTGTGCCCTTCCTAGCTGGATTCCACCCAGGGTTTCTCTGTTGGGTTCAAAAAGCCCAGCTGTGCTTCAGGCAGAACCACCCTGAGAGCAGTGGTACCACAGCACTGACAGCTGAGGGTCTGGCAGCTTTGATTTACTGACCACTGACCAGAGAAAAAGTAAATTAGAGTATTCATAAAAGGTATTTTCTCATCTTCCTACTGGAATTTATGCATTTGAGGAATTCAGTCGGCATGGTTCTGGTGGACTCTCTGAGCATAAGCCCTGCTCCAAACATGTTGGACACTGGGAATTAAGGAGTCCAACAAATTTCTGGGTCAATGCAGCAAAAGGTCACACAGTGCAATTCCATGGATTACAGTGCAAAAGGCCCATTCCCCACAAGTTCATGCACAGGCCAAAATATGAACAAGGAGCTTTTACTGCTGCATCATCACTTCCTTCCCTTTGTGAAAGCTGATTTTTTTGTTCAATAAAATTTAAGACTAGAGACATTTGTTGCTGTGACTGTCACCCAACCTGTCCACATGCTAAGAATTTGATTCGTACCTGGCTTTTTGGAAGTTCGAAGTGTGTCAAATTCAGAAAAATCATCTTTAACTGTACCATTCAAATTACTGAAGAGGTCAAAAGATGTACTTCCTGTTCAAAACAACAAGACAGCCCTGTCATTAACACATCTTCGATTGCATCACACAGCTGATCCTCCTGGAGGCAATTCCTAACCCATTCCTGTTACCAAGAAGCCATGACAAGTTCCAGAGCAGCAGCTGGGAGTGCTGCTACTCTGAGCCAGGAGCTGGGAGATGGAAATGTCACAGAACTGTCCTTTCTGACAGCATGGAACAACTAATTCAGAGCAGTTTGCTTTTAGATCAGTGTAGGGCACACCTGAGCATGCTGGGGTTTGGTTGATTGAGTGTCTGCACTAGAGACAAGCAGATCTTGCTGTGGAAGGAGAGAACAGAAATGGATTTACAGCCTCAACTATCAAGTGTTAATCAGCCCTCAAGTAAAACACCACCAGTGATGATTTCACTTCTGCTTCCCAAGTGGAAAGGAGGAGGAATGCCATAGCAAAGGTTGTGGAGATGGTAAAGCCCCATTAGCTGAAGCACCAGCACTCACCCGGAGTTTGCAATCAGTAAAACATCATCATTTCAAAATGTGGACACACTCTTACCTCAGACTGGAGGCATAAAATAACACCTGAATGACCAACAATCACACTCCTGAACAGCTTTAAGGTTTGTGTGGTTTTAATGAGCTGAAATGTTTTCTTAATTTAATTTAATTTTAACCTTCAACGCATTTCAAGCAAAAAGAGCACAAGATGACAAACTCCAAAAGAAGGAGTGAAGATTGAATATAAAACCAATATTTATCAAGAACAAAGAGCCACCACAGTTAAAGGCTCATTTCACACTGCTCCAGCTACTGCCCTTTGCCCAGGGAAAAACTGCCGAGACAACTTTTTGCAGCACTCAGATTCCTTTGTCTGTTGTGTACCAGGATGAATGACGAGCAGAAAATGCATTTTGGATGCTTTTAGCCACGGTGCCAATATGAAAATGCCAGGTATTAACACTCATCAAGGTTGCATTAGTTACAGAGCATGAACAGACAATTACAGCAGCACCTTCTGCATCTTTACCAGGGCTCCGGGAGGGTTTCACACCCTCAGTCTGAAGGAACAAACCTTCATTTGCACCTCTGGAAGTCTCCTCCGAGCTGCTCAACCTGTCAATCTGCATCTGCAGAGACATCTATCTGCAGAGCTATTCATCATAAGGAAAGGTTAAATTAGAGTATCATTCATTGCCAGAAATTAAGTCCTTGTCCAATTAAAGATAAAACCCAAGAGCAGCAGCAGTCCCAAGTGCTCAGCAGGAAGCCACAAATACCAGGAAGAGACACGTAAGGGACAGAGCACGAAGCAGCACCACAAATTCAGAGCTCTAAGTCAGAATAATTACATTTAAATTTCTTTTTCCTGCTGGTTATTACAACTCCCTTTTATTTTGCAGACCAGTTCTGCCAATTGTTCAGCTTCTTTGAACCACACAATGCAAGAAAATCATTTGGACTTCTCCTCATTACTGAAATAACATGGATATGGGATGAGACCGTTGCTCACCAGAAGTAGAGAGAGGTTTGTTTGCAGGTGCTGATCCCCAAGGATCCACAGAAGATTTTGCTGCAGTAGAAGATGGCTGAGCAGGAGCCCAAGGGTCCACATTTTTGGACAGAGGCTGAGCTGTGGATCCTGCTGGTGCTGCCCAAGGGTCAACAGAAGCAGCTGGTTTGGCACCTGCAAGAAGAATCAGCAGGAAGAGCAGTGAGTCCAGCTTCCCTTTGGAAAGCTTTCCTTGGAGATTGCCCCCTCTCAGGAGCCTGTACTCCCAATTAATCCTGAGCATAAATGGGAGCAGCAGTTCAGCACCAGGAACACTGGGAACTCCCACCATTTGTGTCACACACTCTGAGCAACAACGAGCACCAGGAGATTCTGAGCAAGGCACAGGAATAAACAATTCCCCTCTCTGAACCTGAATACAAATACCTGCACTTCCAACAAGAAAATAAACTTGCCTTTTTTACTGACATTGCCACCACAAGTGACAATCCCTGGCTGGAGGTGATCTAAATCACAGGGTCTATTTATGAACTCAGGGGAAAGTGAGTTTATAAAAAGCCCAAAGGTAAAAGGTACGAGACACACAACATTAACCCTTGGACAAAGGAATCTGTAAGATTCAAAGGGAATGTTTTCCAACTCTTTTAACCATACTGCTATTTTATAAAAATACGATCAGCTTCCCTGAGCCAGCTGTGCCTTTTTATTCCCATTTCTAAGAACTCCTGACACACATCTAAGCTGCCCACTGATACCCCTTTATTTTTTTAACACAAAGCCTGTATGTTCAGGGCTCTCATTTTTACTGGAAGATGCTGACAACTCTTCATTCCTACAAATCCAATCACCAAAGGTTTAATTCCCAAATGAGGATTTTTATAACCCAAGAGCAGGACAGAATCACCCACATGTAACAACTCTTATTTTTAATATCCTGCGGATTTCAAGTTACAACTGAGAATTATTTTAGCTTTTAAAACTCCACTCAACCCCCCAGCACCCCAATATTCCTGTAAACCAAGCAAATGCTGCACACAGTGGCACAAATTCCAACTGGAATTTTGGGTTTTGTTTCATCCGCAGGCACGTGGCCGCTAGAGCTCCGGAGCAGGAAATGCCAAAACTCTCCAAGGAAGCCCCACTATTCCCACACCAGTACTTACATTTCCTTTATCTGCCCCCAGTGCTGAGTTAGGAGCAATGCCACACTAATGACAGCATTTCCCATCAACAGCAGCTTCCCAAAATGTCCTTTCTGTCCTAAAGGGAGCACCTGAAATGAGAGCGCTTGGGAAGATCCCTTCCCGGAGCTTCCAGGAGCTCCAGTGAAACACCACAGCGCTGGCAGGATTTGGGAAATGCAGTTTCACGAGTCACTCTTTTATCAGCAAATTCATTGCATCTTCGAGACTCTCCCTGGGAGAATCCAGCAGGCTGGAAGCAGGGCTTGTGCTGTGGTGTAAGAAAGCTGGGAAGCACTGAGGAAACACTACAGCTGGAACTGGTACAAGGAAAATCCTGTCAGAGGATGACACATCAGGCAGGAGATGTGAGGAACATGGATTTTGGTTGGTTTTAACCATGCAAAAATAAACTGCATGGCCTTAGGGCCCAAAATTTGGGCTTTTTCTCAGTTCTTATCACCAAAAAAAACCAGGTGTCTTATCACAAAAAAAAAAAAACACTTGGAATGATGACCTGGCAGCTGGCCCAGGAGCTTTGTAGGTGCATTTAATGCCATCATGAGCAGGGGAAAAAAACCAAACAAGGCATTTCATTATTAAACTTCCAGTTTTTCCTCAGGAATCTGATGGTGGTGTGTGGAATACAAATAACTTTGAAGCACTTTAGAGTAGAGGTTGTAGAATCACCAGCCTGAAGCAGAACTGACAGAGCAAAGCTGTCAATCTTCATGGAAAAGCTTCCATTTGCACAGAAACTCCCTGCCCTTTAAAAAAGTCAAAAATCCCAACAAAAAAATAGATCCAGCTCCAGTTCCAAGTGTGAAGAACCATCCACTTTCTTATCAAAGGAGTAACTCCTTGGACAGGCTTTGGCTGACCCAGACACCAGCCCAGCAGACAGGCAGCAACACACACAAAAGAAACACACAAAAATTTGGCTGAGTTGCTCTTTAAAATGTGAAACACTGCATCTTTCCATTCAGAAATACTCCGTGGATTTAGCATCAAAATCCTATGGAACAGTGAATATTTAAAACCTGAATTCTTTTGTCTGCTATAAAAATCTATATTTAAAGAATTTAATCCTTTTGGTTCTGACCATACACAAACACATCACAATACTCTAGGAGCAATTAAGGACGTGATAATTCAGATCTATGGCTTTCCTAAGCTCAGCACCCTGCCTAAGTATTAAATTCTGGGAAGAGTCTAAACCCATGGCACTGGACACAACCAGCAGTGAAACACAAGCATCCTCCCTGTGAGAGACAAGTTGGTTTTGCTGTACAAAGACAACAGAAGTGCCACTCTCCTGTTTCTTAGGATTCAAACTGCACACACAAAAACCCAACTGCTTAAAAAGAGTGCAACTTCCATTGGTTTCTGCTTGGGAATGAGTTGAGGGATTTAGTGGAATCACTCAAAATGGACTAACACACAAGCTGGACATTGAGGAACTTTGAAATGCTCAACGTTAAAAAGCAAAACCTTTTAAATCCCATTGCTGCTGGCAGTGTTCTCTTACCAAATGATTGCCACGGGTCAGAGGCAGGGGCTGCAGCTGTGGATCCTCCCCAGGGATCCGTTTGGTTCGCAGCAGCAGCAGCAGCAGCAGCAGGAGGTCCCCAGGGCTCCGTTTTGGGCGGGGCCGGTGCCGAGGAGGGCAGGGCATCCATCAGGTCCAACAAAGTGGTGTGCTGAGGGCAGGAAGAAGCTGAGCTTTACTCAAGAGCATTGGCAGGCTGAAGTACAAACCCGTGAGAGTGAAGAAGCAATTTTTTTTTTTTTTTCCTTTTACACACCTGCATTGACTAGTAGTTCCAAATTTAACCCACATGGAAGAAGCTTTAAGCTATACAACACAGCAAACCCAAAAGCATAAAAGAGCTCAGTATTAAGCTAGTTTGTGTTACTGTATTTCAGCTTTTGGCAGCATAACCGGGAATTTCTTAGGCGAAGGCACTACCTCCTTCTTTTTGGGAATTTTAATTGTGTCTCTGCGACTCTCCTCCAGAGCCATCTGTAATCTCAGATCGTCTCCGCGTCTGAGGCGCTCCTCCTGCAAAGGAAATCAACACTGGTGATATAGACCATGAGCCTGCACTGAGCTGCTGCTCCCTCCAGGGCTCCAACCCTGCCACCCTGTGCACCACAGGGGGATGTTTTGGCTGCAATTTCGACATAACACAAATGAGGGAAAGGCGTTTTCCTGTGATTCTTGCCTCAGGAGCACCCTGGCCCTGTGATCACAACAACATCCAGTTCGCTGATTGGAATTTACCCCGGTGTTGTTTTATTCCTCATGAAACATTCTTTCCAAAATTCAGTTAGAAACACCACGGAACTTCACGTGAACAACCCATTTTTAAATTACCGTAATGGTTTTTCAGTATTCAAATCACCACTGAAGGTTGTAGGGAACTAAACTTAAATTTCCCTAGCTTTTGTTCACTTCCCTCCACACTGGTGCAAGATCCACCAAGGGAATCGAGTCTTGCCAACTCCATGTGTAATGTGAAGGTTTAAACATCTGTAACTACAATGTTTATGCCACATTCAACTACTTTAAATATCTTTGCTTGCATCATGTCTCTCTGAAGTTGACTAATCCCCCAGCTGCTATTTCCCTTGTCATTTTTGAAGCTACTTCAAATGCTTACATTCTGATTTATATTTTCATTCCCTTTATTGCCCAATAATGATAAAGTTTACTGGGTGATAGTTTCCCTTTCCAAGCACTCGTGCTTAACATACAGCTGTAAACTAAGTTGTCACAGGAAGCCTCTAAAATATTACAGGCACTCAGCATGGCTGACTTGAATTTTCACTCAGAGCTGAGATTCAACTTCGTTGTATATGAAACACAATAATTTTAATCACATTTACTCCAAATTCAGAATGAAGCTCCTAAGAATTAGCACAGTAACATAACCCAGGTGATAGATCAGGAGTCAATTTACTTTAAACCAAGTTTTTTTATATATTCTGGTACTTTGTGTCAGGTCACCCTCCTGTTCCAGACACTCCCACCAAAAGAAACAGACCATTCCAAATTCCACTGGAATCAGAATTCACTGACATTAATGAAGGTTTTCAGGACCAGTCATGTTTTCAGCTCTTCTTAACTGAAAACATCTTCAGTAATGTGATGATTAACATCCTCCCACACAAAGTCTTCTTGCAAAGTGACTGTCATCTTCCACTAGTCTCAACAGCTCGGAAGCTGAAGTTACTTTAAAAAGAGATTTAAAGAATAAAAAGAATAAAAAAAAAAAAAAACCACACAAGAGCAACATCTTCCAAAATGGCCTTTCTCACTCCCCTTATTCCACCTGGAGCAAAGCCAAGCTGCCAGTGAAAAAAACCAAACCAACAAACCAGGATTGCAATCTCAAGTCTCAAAGCATGGACACTTTGGAAAACCTACACGGGCACCGACCTGCTCCGCCACCTCCCGGCTCATGGCCAGCGCCAGCTGCAGCTGCAGCTCCTCTTCCCCGCTCGTCTGAGGCCGGGCCTGCTCGAGCTCCGAGGAGACTCGAGGGGATGTCGCTGTTGGGAGACAAAACCCAGCACATTCAGCACAGCAAACAGCAAAGAGGGCTCAGGTTCGGCTCCTGCACCCCGTTTGCACATGTTCGGTCTCAAAGCTCCCTCAGGGTCAAGAGATGAAGCTCCTGCCAAGGGGGAGGGGGACAGGCCAGGATAATTCAGCTCTGCAAGACAGTTCAGCTGCTTTAAGGGAAAAATATTCCTGGAAAACAAAGGCTTTTTGTGGGGCTGTGATACCAAGAAGTACCCCAGCTCATGCTGGACATACCCTGAGCGTATCAGAGCTCCAGGGGCAGGACACTGACTTAAAAACATACAGAATTCATTGTCGAAGAAAACATTTGTGGGTATTTCTTACATCTTCCAGTGTCAGTAAGGATCTGCTGGGAGTGGGCCAGTATCAGGGTAAAATTGGATACCACCCACTTTTCTGTAAAATAATACAGTCTTAACGGGAAGATAAAGAACTATTCTTAACTGCTGAGCAGGCTCGGGGACAAACAAGCCAGCTATTCAGACCCCAAATTTACGCAAATACAGGATCATTCTCTGTTAAAAAAAGAGTTTGGTAAATGGGTTGGGGGTGTTGTTTGGTTTCGGGGGTTGGCTGGGGTTTTTTTGGGGGAAGATTTCTATTAGCTGGTATCTCCCCCACTCGTCCTCGAGGAACAGTCAAGCTTGACAGCTAAAATATGCAATTTCTCAATACACAAACCATCTTTTAGTGATGTTTTCACTCCAGGAGCATGTGAAATTCCCATCCTACACCACTAGCAGGTTTAGCACTGTACAGTAATTAAACAATTTTGTGCTCACTCTCTCTCAGACAATTCTTCAGCATCCAAATCATTCACACAGAAATTTTATCTCACTTTGGCAAGGAAGTTTGTATTTAGTGGCTGGAATGATGATTAGCTTGGCAAAATATATATTGACATTTAATACATTTAACTGAATGTTTCAAACTAGCATGTCAAGCTCCAAGAAATCAAGTTTCCTCCTACCAGGTCAGCTGGGCATGTGAAAATGAGATTGCCAAACTCAGTTTGAAAACCACTTTTTCATCACTGCTTTAATCCTCCAAACATTTCCCAGTCTTGTCTTTCTCTCCTTAAGGTTCAGGCCAAAATGACATCACAGAACAACAAGTGGAACTTTCTCATCCTACAGGCCAGAAGGAAGGTGATTCTCCATAAACAAGGAATGACCTTTCCTCCTTCCCACCACATCCCAAGGTGCCATCCCACCCCACTGTGCTTCTAAAGGCACAAATTAATTTACCACCCACAATGATTCTTCCACATTGTGCTGATCCTGAAGCTCTCAAGCCAACCTTACTTCAACAAAGATGCTACTCATACCTCAATTCTATTACTTTTTCAAACTTTCTCATATAAAGTAATTAAATTTAGCCTGGTTGATGAGTCCTCTCTGCTCCAACAGTCACTGCCAGGCTCTCCAATAAAGCGTATGAAAAATGTGATGATTAAAGCATGTGATAATTCCCAGCCACTCACCTAATACAGGTAATAAATTAGCACTAATTGTAATCATTCCAATCCAAAATGGATGGTTTTAAACCAGAATGGAGGTGGAAACATTTCCCTTTGGAGCTCAGAGAATGTTTTATGTTTATCCTTGCCAAAAGAAGATTGAGCAGTTTATGGTTGTTAAATACCTCAGGCTTGCAAATACAAGAGAGAAAAACTATTTCAGATAAAAGGGCAAGAATTAATGGTATAAATGGGACATAAATAGATTTGAGATACAGATAGAGAAGAGCAGTTTTCCAGCAGGGATTAGAGAAGGAAAGAGTCCTAACTGGTTTAAAAACAGAGCCTGGGACAAATGGGACACCAGCAGAGTCACCTGAGAACAGATGGCAACCTGGACTAGGAGCAGGGAGGAACCTTCTGGTCTGCTGGGCTTTTAACTGGGGGGGGAAATGGGATTTCCTGCATTTCCTGCATCCCAGCTTTTCCATCTCCGCTCACATAACTGCATCCCACAACAACTAAGAACCTGATGGCAGAATGACGTTAAAATGATGCAAAATGGGTTAAATTCCATTGCTCTTCCTCCCATTTCCACACAAAGGACTTGCTGAACACACTGCCCAGTTGCATTCCTGCCCAGAAAAGCTGGAAGAAGCAGGGACTGCACCCCACTCCGAGCCTTTCCCTGGCTCTCCACTCCCAGCTGTGCATGGGAAGGGCTGCCTTTGCTTTGGCAGGGAGCTCCATGAGCTCACAGCTCCCAGCAGATCCCAACAGCCAGCGGCTCTGGGATCCCCACACGGATAATACGGGGTCACACACATGCAGATTACTTCTTCTCACTTCTAGGCTTTCCAGCAATTCATTCTACTTGCTTTTGTTAACTCTAAAAGGTATTTCCAGCTCCTTTTTACTTTAAAAAAAAAGAGGAAAATGTCCATTTGAAGTTCTTCCTTGGGCCTCAGTGAAAAAACAAACCATAGGAATGTTGCTGTTTTCCATGTAAGCCTCTGCAGTGTTATAAAACCATCTACATTAAAGAGCTGCTAGCACTTTTTTTTTTTTTTAAAGGATTAAGGGTAATTCAAAACACTGTTCTTGGGAGTAACCTGACAAGTTTTATCTGAAATTCCCACAGTCCTATAACCACCCTTCCATACAGGCCTCATCCTGCTCTAAGGTTAGAATTCCCAGGATCCAGCAGAAAGGTTATTGCCTTAGTAACAGGATGGTGCCACACAAAGCATCCCTTATCCCCCAGCACATGACAGTTAACTCAGATGTTTATGTAAGATGGGATTCAATAGATCAATTCTGACCTGCTAAGCCCTGTTTTGTTGGGAATTTGGAGATCCCAGTCCCTCCACACTGCCCAGGAGCAAATCTGTGTGGCCATCTTCGCCGGCAGGGAGCACCGGGCCCGGCTGCTCGGCAAGGAAATCATCTCCAGCCTCAATTAATCACTAAAACAGGATTCTGCTCCACCATCTGTGCCCGGGCCAGGCCCTGACATCTCTCAGACACATCTATTGATAATTTCCTATATTTTGCCTCTATTAAAAGGCTTCTGTAGCCGGCTATAGATCTGGCTGAGTTACAGTGAAATACAGGACACAGAGAGCAGAGCCTGCATTAATAATAAAAATCAGACTCTGCATTTTCATTCTGAAGCCTGTGCTTGGGTTTTGGGGCTGGTTTTGTTATTTGTGATTTTTTTCTTTAGTGTCAGGCTTTCTAATTTGCAGGTGGAAGAACAGAACAGAATTCATTGCTCAGTCACATCTGTTCAGAAAGAAAAGCTGCCTCCTCGCTCAATCAGTGAACCTACAAAGGTGGACAAAACCAAAAGTGACTTGAAAAATTAAAATAATATCAAGGTTAAGGATTCAGAAACCAACATCAATTCCCTTTCTTCCAGTGAAAGACCACTCACATAAAGATTGGATAATTTTAAAAAGCCAATCCAGCCTCTCAAATGATGGCAAGGCAAGTGCAAACCGCTTAATCTAGAAGGAATTGTGTAATCCACCTCTCCCTTGGGAAATAAGGAATCTTTCAGGTACAAGAAGAGAATTGATAACACTGATGAACGTGACAAGGTGGAGCTGCTCAGCCTTCCTGCAGATTCTGATTGCACTGAGCAGACTGAGAACTTCTGAAATTCATTTAACACTCAACAAATCCTTCAGGTTTGTTTTGTTGGGAGCATTTTCCTCTCAGGTGATCCCTACACCCATGGGAATGGACACAGTTGGATAATTCAGTGTCACTACAGGAGTCTGGATACACCAGTGGCACCTCCCACCTTCACTCTCAGCACCAGAAAAATAAATGTACGATGAGAGGATTTAATCAAGCTGTCAAATGACATCTGACAGGAGTCTGCCACATTCCTTCAACACCTCAAACTGTGGGAATTCTCCACACTGTTCAGCCAGAGTCATTGCCAGATGATATTCCCTATATTCCCTAAGAGAGAAGATAAAGAAATCATTATTAAATAAAAACCAAACCTTCTAAAAACAGGAGCATTCTGAATGGACCAGAGTGCCCAGAGAAGCTGTGGCTGCCCCATCCCTGGAATATTTGAAGCTGGAGCAACCTGGGACAGTGGAAGGTGTGCTTGCCCATGGCAGGGGGTCAGGACAAGATGAGCTTTAAGGTCCCTTCCAACCCAAACCATTCTGGATTTTATAAATTTTCTGTTGTGCCAAACTCAAAATAGCAATTCCACTGAATTATTTTCTACTCCAAGCAAAAGGGGAGACAAAACTGAAACAGATGAGTGAACACAGACTTGCTGAGGCTTCACACAACTGGTTTTAAATAACGAGTCAATTTAACATGAATAATCACTGAAATATTAAAACTCATTAATTCAGCTACAGCAAATTGCTCCCAGAATTTTTACAGGTTCAGGTTAAAGACTTGGCATTTCCCAAGATCCATAAATGCCTTTTCCAGTGCATCTTTCTTCATCTCCTCTCCAGCAGGCTCTGAGTACAATGAACCCGAGCTGAGCCCACCTCGGGCAGTGCTGCTGAAATCAGGTCACAACGAGCTGTGCTTGTGTCACTGAAATCAGGGCATCCATCCCACCCCATCCCTGCTTCCCAAACCCTCCTGGAGCACAGGGACAAAGGGAAGAATGTGGGCACAACTCAAAATAACACTGGGATGTCCCAGCCTGGGCATAACAGGATTGGATCTCTTAAAAAGCATGGCCTCAGTCAACTTGGTTTTAAAACACGACCAGCGTTTGCCAGGCTGGAAGCAGCATCCCAGCTCAGGCTTAAGAGGTCTAAATTAGGAACATCCTACTTTTCCCCGTGCAGCCATAAATCCAGAATCCTATTTAAGTGGTCACTGGCAGCTGGAGATGAAACAAGGCCAGGAACAAGAGGCTGAAGTTTTTGAAACTGGGTGACAAATGTCAGGCAAAACCCCAATTATTTAGACCCAGAGGCAGATTAAGAGTGAGGGACTATTGCTCCAAAAGATTTTAAATATCCATCTTGTATCACTTCCTCTCCCCAGTAGGTTTATTTTCAGCACCACACAAGAACGTTTCCTTAAGGTGAAATAAAACCTGCTATCAGATTTGATGCAACTCCACAGAATTTGCACATTTTCCAAACTAAATAAAAATTATGCATTTTGTTACGGAATATTTAACAGTTCCTAATCTGAATATTAACTGTTCCTGGTTTAAAGGTGGAAGATAAAACCAATTTTTCCCAGTATGTCAGAAATTGCTGACAAGATAGAGGTTGGGAGGAGCTTTATTTTTGCTTTTTAATATCTCTCTTGGCTTCCATTTACAGGTTATGAGACTGGGTAGAAAAAAAAATACAAATACTTTTACAATTCATATGCCATAATGTGCTCCCTGGAATTACCCAAGCACAGAGATCTTCAGGGCCAACAAAGTCATTAAGGCAAAGCTTTGGGGGAAAGGATTTTATTAAAAACAATCAAGTTGCACCATTTCATTTTGCACAGTTTCTAGGATTTTTAGAGATGAAATGAAAATATTCACAAGGAAACGGGGAAATATCCTTATTTGCCAGTCCCTTGCCAGCAGCAGTGAGGCATGATTGGACATCAGTCAAGAGATCCTTTTCCACCCTGAATTCTCTCACACTACACAGGGTATCAATATTGCTTTTATTTTGTCACAAAGGATAAATGTGGAACACAAAAAACAGCAACTCTTTAAGAAAACCCCTTCTGGCTCAACATCAAGTAAAAATCCAATTGTTCCCATCCAAACCTACACAGGCTGGGAAGCTGGAGAGGAGCAGGAGTTTGAGCAGGGTTCAGTCAGTGCTGTCTGTGCAGTGCAGCTGATTCAACTCTCTCAACAAACTGACCCAAAAAGGCTTCACTGACTTAGCCCAAATTGCACTTTCAGTCCCTGAGAGGAGAGGGGAGAGATCCCTCACGCCCAATCCAGCATCCACTGGAAGTTACTGCTCCCTGGAGGAACTACCAAACTCTTTCAGCTCTCTCTTCTGCAAGAAGGCATAAAACCCGAGATTTTATAACCCAACATAAATTCTTCAAGCAAGGGGAATGAATTCCACAACCCCCACCCATCGTGTCTAGAAGGAACAGGAGTAAAACGTGCTGAGAGCAAACCACTGAGGGATGAAACATTTCCTGTAGTGGTGGATGTTGGCAAAAAGGTTCTCCCACTCTCCCCAACTTTATTTCTATTTGCCTGGTAAGAAGGCGTGCTAAACATTTAGCAAAGAGGGTGGATGGACACTTAGAAGAGGCAAATCTCATGCTGTAGATGGTAAATCTAAATGTCTCTGATCTCTTCTTCAAAGGCTCAGAGGCATGAAAGAGAATTCTGCCAGAATACACAGAGCAGCAACAGCATCTTAGGGATGTTCTAAGGGGAGGATTTCCCAGGAGTGAAGCAGAACTTCATTCCTTTTACAGATTTTTTTTTCTGAATCCGTATTTTCAGCACAAAAGAAGGGTATAATTAAAAAAAAAAAAAAAAGAACACACAATGGATACAATCTCTTTCACTTTAAATAATGAAAAGCATATTTTCCATCAAATTTAGCAGGCACAAGAATAACCCTACATTTATGTAACAGATTAAATGTCTGGATTTTAATGAAACTCCTTCCTCGTTTCCTGGATAAAGCTCTTCACAGTTTCCCAATATCAGAAGGACTTAGCACAGCTGTTTCGGAAGTTGCTGGTTTGCTGTGCTCTACTCAATTAAAACAGACAAGAAACATATTAAAACCTCAAAATATATAAACTGACAGCCACCTGGATTTTTGCTGATCCACAGTGAAAAAAGTCCAGGAGAGTTGTAACAGAGGAAGAACTGAGAGGGGGGGGGAAAAAACCCTGAGATTTCTAAAGCTTCTTACAGGGTGAGGAAAAAAAAAAGCTTAAGGAATCATTATCTCCAAAGCAATCCTGCCACAGGAGACACACAGGGAAGTGGGAGCAGCCAGTAAATCCACACTTCGGAATACTGAGAGCACAGCCAAACTTGCTGCTTCTCCCATCAAAATTCCTAAAGCGTCTGAGGAACAATTCGGGGACACGCCCTGCATTGCTCAGTCCTGCTGTGAGGAATGGTTTGGAGCCTCTGGTAGCATTTAAGATGCCAGACAATAGTTCCAGGCATTAATTAAAGCTGGGACTGGTGGAGCAATAGCCCTGTGAAACGCAAGGTGTGCTCAGCATACCTCAGTCACTTATTTCAGCCCATCAGCCCAAGTTAAAAGCAATATTTCAAGCTACCTCTAAATTAAGAAATTTTGTTGTAGTTAACAACAATCTTCAGATTTGAAAAGAAAAAATGTTGTTATTACTGAGGTAACGATATACAAGCTTTTCTTTAAAAATTCACAGTGCTCATGCATGGTTATTATAGAAAAACTATATAAATATAGAAAATACAAATAGATAGAAATATGATTATTACAGAAAAATTAAGATGTTTCTTATCCTACAGCTAATTAAAAGACAAGATCAAAAATTCTCATACCTGGAAACCTTCACTCACATTTTCTGTACTCTGTATCCTAAAAGTATTTCCTTTTGGAAATCAAGTATTTTTTTCCTGCTCCTCCATAGCTTTAAACAGAGAGAGATGTTCTCCATCCTGGTTTGATTTTCTTGCTATCTCCTCCTGCAAATGTCAGCAGGGCTGACCCCACTCATGGATTTACGATTTCAGAAGCACTTTGGGACCCAGGACATGACAAACTTCGGATTCCTAAAACTGGTGCTCAATGGTTTCTCCACCCTGGCTCAGTTACAGCCCTCCACACACTCTAAACATTCATTTAAAGAAATGATTTTCCTTCAGAATTAGACCACAACCACTGACATTCCAGCCAAAGCAGCTTTCATCCGATCATTACTTACATTAAGGAGGATTTAGTGCCAAATCAGGCCTCTTCCTAACATGACAGGGAGTCCCCCCAAGCAGTGGTGGAAAGAATTTGTTCTTCCCACATCACTGTACTAATTTTTTAAGAATGAAGTACAGTATTTAGTACAGACAATCACACACCAAATACTGAGAATATTTAAATACAGATTCAAAGCATTCCTCCTCCAAGGACTGCTGAGTAAGCAATAAAGGAAATTAAACAGCAGCATTGTTGCCAAAGTACAAGAGGAGCAGCATAAAGTAGCAAAATGATCCAGGAAATATTCTGTATTTCTTCTTTATTCTTAATTCAAGGCCAGGTTGGATGGGACTTGGAGCAACCTGGGATAGTGGAAGGTGTCCCTGCCCATGGCAGGGGGGTGGAATGAGATGAGCTTTAAATTCCCTCCCAACCTAAATCATCCTATGATTCCATACTGAACAAAAAGAACCCATTTTCAAGGACTCCTTGTAAAACCAGAAACAAACAGAAAAACCCCTTCACACCCTCCCCATCACATCAAACACTGGAACACGTTCACCAGAGCGGCCTGGCAATGCTACCTTTGGGAACTGACAGTAAACAAGGGCTTTTTAAATCGATTTCCGTCACCACACACATCCTCTCCAAAGCAAATATTTAACCAGGCATCTGAAGAGACATCAATACCATGGAGCAGATCCACAGAGATCCCAAATCCCAGCCCCTCGCAGGCAGCATTTCCACTCTCCCAAAGGCACCATTCGCTCCCACCTCCAACAGCAACTCTCGAAAGAAAAGGAATAAGCCTTTGGGATGTGTTTGCCTGTACTTACAGCCATGGTAGGATGCCGGGGATCCTCCAGACTTTCCATACTCCTGCTCCGAGTAGCTGGTGGATAGGTTGGGCTGACTGGAGCCTCGGCCAAAGGTGATCTGGTTGCTGCCCACCCCAGTGGCCACCTGAGCCATGCGTTCTTTGGTCTTCAGGGCTTGGGCCCTCTCTGTCTTGAGGCGCTCGTCATCCTTCAGAAGGGACACCAGCTGCTTGGATTTCTCCCTCACGTTGATGCCCTGGTCTTTCCCATCTCGATCAATGTACTGAAAATCTTTCAATGTCTGGATAGCAAAAATATTCTCTTTACACTGCTGGGCCACCCTCTCGGACCCAGTTTTAATCAGGTAATCTAAGAGAGTGAGGGCCTTGTACACGTGTCGCCAGTTCTTGCCATGGTCATTCAGTCGTTTCCAGATCATGCTCATAATTTCAGAAAAGGCCACAACATTGTAGGTCAGATCTGCTATTTCAGTCATTAACGAACTGGAAGGACCCCAGGGGTCATTCGAGGTCGCTTCCCGAACTTTTATTTCGGCCTCTGAGTAATTGTTCACAATGTTCTTCATCTGCCGTCTGATAGACGAAGTCGTCATTTTTATTTCCCTTTTTACCAAGACAGATTCCAGAACACAAACAACAAAGGGCTAAATTTGCTCTTCTAGGAACGTTTCTGAACTGCGAAGGCTCCGTATCAGTGGCTTATCTGTAACACGTTCCACTACAATCATTTCCTCTCCTCAAGAGGATCACACGAGAAAATGAAAATCATGACCTGAGTGAGGAAAGAAAACAAAGCAGGTTAGTTGGGTCTGATCGTTCCTGCACAGCCAGCAAGCCACACACATTTGGGAGAAATTTTCCTAGATGAATTTTTTCCTCCTTGAATTTCTTCTGATTTTGAAAACAACTTGTTCTTCTCACGAGTCGCATTAAACATTTAAGATTAAAAACCTCAAGTGCTGAGCAAAACAAAAGCAAGACGACAATCATGCCGATACAAAGGCAAAATTTTAAAAGCAAACCAGAAATGAAGTCCAATCTGGAGACCAAAGTAAAACCTATCTAGAATTTTTAATTACAGAAATTACAGAGCTCAGATGAAACCACATGAGAAATTCCATGTTCAGCAGCCACTTGCATCCCTCTAACACTAGGAATCTGCATCCAGAGAGAACAAGCAAACTTCCTAAAAACCAACCAAGCAATTTCTGAAACCCTGGGTAAGTTTAAGGCACTCTCAGTCTCAGGATCGAGATCCTGTGGCCCTACACACTCTAACTCAAGGTGACCTTTCATGATAAGCAGATTAGAAGGAATTCTTTTTTTCCCCCAAATGCATTTACTTTGTACATTTGACAACACTCATTAGATCCACAGTTTCTGCTCTGTGTGTCTTTCACACAGCACAGAAGAATTTTTAATTATATGAGAATGGAATTGTAAAGCCAAAATGATTGGCAAGAAAAGCCAAGGACAAGCTGGGGAGCTGGAAAGCTGTGTCAGTTCTTTAGTTAAGGTCACTGTTTCAAGTAAACAGAGGCCTATTAAGCTTTGGAATAAATTACTTGAGCAAACTGGCAGATTTGCCATTACATTAACACAGAACAGCCCTGAGAGTCACCAGTTGCACAAACACTGAGCAGGGACTCTGGAACTGAACTGGCCACATTCACAGGGATGCCCATTCCAGATGTCTTTTAATAATGTTCCTCCAAACACTCCCAAGAACCAACCCCATCCCTTACAGAGACACTGGAGACAAGGAAAGCACAGATTTCAAGCCTGACATTGTTATCATTCTTCAAATTACTACAGTGCCATTTGGAATGAAAGCGGAATTCAGTGCCAACACAGGTTTTTAATGACTTTTTTTAGCATAAAGACATACTCCCTTCCTTGGAAACCTTTCTGGGCAGGTTAAATTACCACAGAACACACCTAAGGAGTTGTTTTACTTTCTCTTCTTCCACTAAAGTTGATTTTTGGCAGAATAAAAACCTCTTATGACATGATGGAAGATTAACTTTGAATGCAATCATCACTAAACTTCAGGTAAACTGCATCCCCTGGTGTTCTCCCCAATATTTAGAACCAGCTGTAGGACAGTGTCCATCTGGTGGCAGATGGCTCACAGCAACAGGAATAAAAAGGGACATCTCCTGGGACATTTAAGTTCTGGGTGTTACAAACCCAGAAGTTGAAAATGTTGATCCTACATGAACATTCCATGACTGCTCCTTCCCTCTGGAAGTTTACATTGCCCAGATCTGTTGGCTCACCTGCCCCTGTGATCACTCTCTAATGCATGACTTGCAAAAGGTGAGGCAACGATAAAAATTAAATAGAAAAAGCACAATGTACGTCTTACTTAGCCTAAACCACTTCTTTTTGCCAAGAAGGGGTTAAGGCAGGTTTCCCAGCCAAGCTGAAACCAGTTATCCAGGGGATCTGGAAGTTCACATTGAACTGGGAGCAGGCTGCAGGCAGGAGCTCCTTCAGCTGGCAAAGCAGGAGGCAGCAGAGGATCCAAGTGCCAGGGGAATCATGGACACAATCCTGGTGACTATATGGATCCCAGAGCAGAAGCAGCCTATCCCCCCATAAAAACTGAGCTTTTTCAACCAGAAAAGCAGTGAATAACATGAAAAACCAAACCCAGGAGAACGACAAAACCTTCTACACCAGCTGGATAAAAAGTCCACCAAGCCTGACATCCTTAGACACAAATCCTCGTGCAAAGAGCATGAGAAAGAAACATTTATATTCCCTTGCCTTGTGTTATCAGCAAATTGGACACCTTGGAGACAGCAATGGGCACACTGGGCCTCTCCCAACCCCTCCAAAAGCCACATGAGACACCCTCAGCAGGTACAACCAGTGGCATGGTGACCACGCTGAACTAACAACTCCTTCAGTTTTCTAAGAAGGAACACATCACCTTGAGCTTGTTTACGTCCCTCATGGTTTTACAGGAATTGGCCAACTCCTTCTGAGCTGAGGTCTTCCTGAAATGCAGGCTACTTAGAAGCTTCTCTGTACCTCCATCATCCCTGTGGTCTTTCCACGCACAGATTACACTCCCATTTCTTGAGATACACACAGTTCCCAGCACTCTGCATTTCAGATTTGGCAGCAACAAAAGTTTGTATCACAACATGGTCATTCACTGCTTAGCACTCCCCATTTATCAAATACTTCCTAAAATTCCATGTGACTCTTGGGAGTTGTACTTCTACTGCACATTTCTTCTCTCTGTGCATTTCACCTGCCACTTTGTCCCTCAGCAGGTCTCAATTTTTCATCATTCCTTTCAATTCAAGATTAATTTCAAATTTGACTAATTTGCTTCAATTTGGCCTTGTTATTTAGGGACAATGTGCAAAAGGAAGTATTTGCAAGAGCACTGATCTCTGGCAGGACACTTGGCTGGGAAGAGCCCTTCCCTGTGAGAACCAACATTTACTCCTAACCCCGTTTCCTGTCTTTTAACCCACTGCAAATCTATGAAAAACATTCTTGCCTGATGAGAGTTTTCTTTCTTTCAAGGCCAGGGATGAGAGGCCTTCCCAAAATATTTCTACATGTACACTACAGGAGCAAGTGCCTTCACCTGTGTTTATCTCTCCAATCAAAGACAAGTTTTATTACTTACAACTTCACAAACTTTTGAAAAAATTGGTTTAATACCTCACGTGTAAATCCCTGAAGAATTAACCACCCTCACGACACGAGACTGCTTCCCTTTACTCTCTCTTGCACTAAATCCAGCCAGTTTTACACAACAGCACAGGAAAAATACTCAACTTTTAAGTCTCCTAAGCTTTGCTGCACAGCAGATTGCAAGACAAGTAAGAACAACTCAACCCTGGCTCACTTTTGGAGCTGATTAAATGCAACACAAAGCTGTCAAGGTCCAAAAAACCTGATAGCAAAGAGCCTTCATTCCCTCCCAATTACATCCACTAGGAGAGCAGGCACCTGCGTTTGAAGAAAACAAAGGAAGAACTCCAAACTGGACCCTTTTCTAAGTCTGGAGTAGAGCTTCAGAAAAACAACCACAGAGCAAACACAGGAGAGAACACACTGGATTAAGAGAAACCAGCAATTTACACTCCTTCAGGAAATTAAATATTTCACTTGTTGCTCTGTAATAGACTCAAAACCCATCAATCCATCATCGCTGAGTGATTCTTCACTTTCATATCTTCAAGTCCTGAAAACCAAGGCCTTTAATGAGAGAAACATTAATGTCTGTTTTTTCCTTTTCTTGATGGATATGTTTTCATCTTTACTCAAAACTCATTACAGACAACTTACTCTAAACTTCATTTTACTCTATTAAAAGCACTAAGGATGACAGGAGAGCAAAGCTGTTGGAGCTGTTGCTCCCCTCAGCAACACAGCTGTACCAATATTCAAGGTCCTGCCTTGGCACTGGGACTGGCCCTCACCAAGAGCCCTGCAAGCCTTTGGTACCTGCTTTACACATTCTGCTCCCTCACCACACAATGGAAGCCTTTTCCTGGATTGCTCCAAGTCTTGAAGCACCACAACAACCTCTTTTACCATTATAGAGATCAAAAAGCCAAATACCCCGACTGCATAAAAGTAAGGAACCGTTTCTAACACATGATTAAATTCTTACACAGAAAGTTTAGGTATTTTTTTTCCAGAGACCTCAGTGAATTAACTTCTCACAACAAGCCACAAGGAAGCACAATGCACTTGCAACTTCAGCAAAAATGTGAGTTTGCATTTTTAACAGCAGAGTTGCAAAGAAAGCAGAAAGTGAGACCAGTTGATTAAAGCTGCTGTTTCTGGTTAGCAGGAAAAAGGCTTGAGCAGATTTCTGTGAAGTTAAACAGTTTAGTCTTGGGGAGTCTTCCTCATTTTCTTTCTTGGTCCCTACGAGGCATTTTCTCTGATTTTTAAGTATCTTGACATCTTCAAATAGAAAAGCAAACAGATCTGCAGACAAGGAGGTGAAGCGTACCTGTGTTACCAGGGGTAACCTGGAAGGAAACACCCCATCCCCTTTTCCTTATTCCAACAGTTTCATTACACAAATAACGAATTCTCATGGTGCTTTTTTACACACAACATGCAGACAGAAGGAATTCTTGACTGAACTTCTCATCTCTCTCACAAGAGATTAAGCTCAGTGAATGAAATCTGCATGAGGAAACATCTTTAACTTGCTGAGACTAACACAGAACCAAGGCCAAGCCACAAAATCCTTCATAAACTCAGTTCACAGCAAACAGCCACAAAAATCCACCTATAGACAGACTTTCAGCAGAATCCATTCACACCTCTGGAATGTAAAACTCCAACCAGGATTTGTCTGCGCTGATAAAATGCCCTTCATATCAGCCTGAAGGTAAAGATCTACATAGCCCAGCTAAGCATGCACCGGAAATATACAAAAAGCCTTTAACAGCAAGTGTGAAAATTAACATTAAACATGAGTTCACCAGACATTTGCATAAAATTTTAATTAACAGTATTACAGACAACATATATCCTTAGAATAGACATTTACTGTAAGTCACATGCATGAAAAGTGAGGTTTGGAAAATAATTATTAATTCAGTCATCTGTGATCTGAATCTACAGACACCAATCTATATAAAAATATCCCTGCCTTACTGCCTCACCTCCCAGGTGGGAGTACACACACCCCCCCAGAGATCTGCTCTCCTTGCTATTGGGCTGCAATGACAGAGGCAGGTGATCCTCAGGGACCTGTATTCCAGGATAAATCAGGGAATTCTTGCCAATCTGCAAAGGATCAGGCTCAGAGAAGGTGCTGCCAGGTGCTGACTGAGGAAGAAGTCCCCCAGACAGACAGACACCAACACCACACTTGCAGACACAATGCCAATCCCAGCAAGCAGTCAGCTCCGATTTATGGCAAAAAGGATTCCCATTACCTGACACTACATTCCCATCCTGGTTTTCTTGGGAGAGCTCATTACGTGTATAAATCCAAGCCCCCTGTATTTTAGAAAGTCTCATTTTCCACAAACGGCTCAAAAAAAAAAAAAAAAAAAAAAAAAAAAAACCTGTGCACAAACCTTTATATAAAAACCAGGAATATAATGCAGGAAAAAAAAAGCATTTTTCTTACACTAAATCCACACTGCTAGGCAGATTTTCAAACGTAACCAATTCTCTTTCTGATTTTTCTTCTCTTTTCATAAATTAGTCTCAGGGAACAACTAGCTGACCAGAGGGTATCATTACCCTGCCTAAGATACAATATTCGTCTGCAATCCAAACGCTGTTCCCAAAACCAAACAGGAAAAGGGGCAACTGTGCATCGTGGCCACTTGGAGGAGAGGACTAAGAGAAGAGAAGACACTTAGCACTACACTTAAAAGCCAACAAGCAGAACACTTATTAGCTCTCTTTCGTTATTGTACAGCAGAGAAAACAGCAATTCATGGGAATAAAACAGCAAAATGAAGAGCTTGAAATTCCCATCAATGCCCTTCCTCAACCTTCAAAATTATTTAGGAAACGAGTTACAAATACAGATTGGCAAAGGGTTTGGAGAACAGGGTTAACTCCAGAGGAAAGGTTTCATTTCCATTTTTCACAGCTTAAATGCTTGTCTTCTTCAATGTAATTTCTGAGGAGAGGAAATGGTTCAAAATCCAAAGTTTTGGAAGCTTTCCACTCCCTTTTACAAATGAGAGAACAAGGTCAGCTTTCACAGACAGCAGGTGGCCAAATTATTTCTTTATTTAAAGAGTTAATGCTGGAAGATAATTCTCCTTCAAATTTATGCATATTCAAGCCTGCCAAGGTTCAATTCTGCACTGGTTTTACAGTCCTGTCTCAGCCTCACTGAGGGAAAGTAACTCCAGCTTGGGCGGACTTCTAGCAATAAAAGAGATTTCTGGACACAAATCTGGTTCAGTTTTCTCCATACCACCTTTTCTTACTCCTTGTCTCCTTAAATTGACAGGATTTGAGCTCCATGGGGAACTCATTTCTCAGAGTGCACAGGAAGGGGGGTGAGGAGCAGATCTCTAACCTGCCTCACACGGCAGCACCACCTGGCCATGTTCTTTTGAGACCTGCCAAACCACCAGTGCTGGGGCTTTGTCACCCCCAGCTCCATTTGCAGCTGGAATTATTGACAGAATGGCTGCAAATGTGCTCTGAAGGGCTGGGAGAGGGGACAGCTCTGCCAGACCTGCAGATCACTGCTAACAATCCAAATCTGACCTGCATCGGGATCTAATTTTAGGATTACGAGCTTTGACAACAGCTCTTTAAAAATAACACATTCCTCCTTCTACGGCCAGGTCAAGTGTCACCCACAGTGCACTCAGCTGATTCTTCATACAGCAAGTACCAGGTGTGCAGTGAATATCAGAATATTGCAGAATTACAGACCAGTGTGAGGTCAGGCCATTACTCACTGAACCAGAAATTCCAAATGCAAATTAATCCACCAGGGCAATGAAAATACCTCCCCAAACTCCCCAAAGGAATTTGTTCTCTGGGGATTACCTGCTTCAACGAAAGCATTTCGTCTGTTTTCTCACAAATTGAGTAGGAAAAATAATCACCCAATGTGTGCTTTGACTCAAAGGTAACAATCTGAAATAAATTCGGCTTACCAGGTATACTCAAACAGTGTTTTCAACTGAAGTAAGGAAAGTAGGAGACACTTCTTTCATATTTTCCTTCTGGAAGGGAAGAGGATATCCAATATGCTTGCCAGATAATGGGTCCTAGAATTTATTACTAATTAGATAAGTCCAGCCTTGTCACTTAGGCTGTTATGGGGTGACGGGCACCTGCTCAGGCCCTCACAGATCAACCTGAACACAGGAAGAACTGCAAAAAATACAAGACTACAAAATGTCAACTCCCTTCTTTAAGCCCCAGTGTTTACCTGAAGAACTGCAATTTTTAAAATTCATATTCATCTAGATGTGTGCTCACATATCAGACTCCATATTTTGGGAATGTGTTTTGGGAAGATACCTGCTTATAGTTAAAATTACCCGATGATTTCATTAACTAAATTCATTTTGCACTTTTATTAATATGAAGCAGATGTCACCAAGTGCAGTTTCTCCCATCCTCCTACACACCACAGACATGAAACCACATTAATACACTCAGTAGGCCAGAGGCTAATGCTCACCATGACAAAGATTAGGGGGGAAAAACAGTTTAACTCTCCATGTTTCTACTGGCAGAAGCTAAAGGATTACTACTGTTATTTTATTACATGCATTTCTAAGGAAAAGTACAGGATGCCAAGAAATACCTGCCCATACATCCAAACACTATTTTTTCTAAAAAACAAATTACAAGCCTGCAGAGAAAACAGAGATTGATTTAATATCCTGCTTACATTCATCGATGTCCATTCACGGCATAACATTTCAAGGGCCTTCCCTCACAGCCACCAGATTTGCACAATCATCTTGCAACGTCAACACAATGTCTTAATTCAACTATCAGAGCTGGTAGCAACATCAGATTGCTTTAACCAACCCTCAGAAATTCAGGTACGTGAGCTGTGTGCTCATGAGACTGGGCTTTAGGAGAAAATCCTTCCCTGTCAGGCCCTGGCACAGGTTGCCTGGAAAAGCTGTGGCTGCCCCATCCCTGGAAGTGTCCAAGGCCAAGCTGGATGGGTCTTGGAGCTACCTGGGATAGTGGAAGGTGTCCCTGCCCATGGCAGCAGGTGGAATAGGATGAGCTGTAGGGTCCCTTCCAACCCAACCCATTCTGGGATTCTGTGACTAAGTTGCTTTAAGATTGCAAAGCAGGAAACACATCCCAAAAACCTCCCTGCCCCTCGCCGGAGGAATGTTCTGGCCAAAGCCCAGGGTTCCACAGCAGGATTTGCTGCCCAGCAGTCGGGCTCAGAGAAGAACTGATGATGGGATTCTCAGAAGGCAGAGCCCAGCTCCTGCCTGCTCCACTCTGCCTCACACCAGATCTCCAGGTGGAACGGCTCCTGTGACCTGATCCAACACATCGGGGCAGGCCAGCGGGACAGGCAGAGCTGGGGCTGCTCACCAATCACGTCACCCAACCAATTAATCCCAAGGTCACTCTAATTACTTGAAAGAACACCCCAAATAAGGGGAGCACCAGTCATTTCAACAGCAGTCTCCAGTTACAGCTCACCAGGCAAAGCTGCACCTGGGAAGCTCAAACTGGTGGTGAAGTTGATGATGGTGGTTTAGATTTGGGACTTGCTTCAGCAGGTGACTGTGTAAGGACTGCAAACAGGGGTTCTGGGAAATCTCCTTTTCCTGCCTAGTAACAGCAATTCCATGTTGAAGACAGCCACAGAAAAGGAGGAAATTTGGTCCTTCACTCTCAAAATTACCAAACTTCATAAAATCTTAGCCCTGCCCTTTTCCCACACCGATTTTAGCTCTGTCCTGCAACACCAAATGTGCAGCTGTCCCTCTGACTCCTCCATATCTCCTATCTTTTCATACTGTACACACCACAGTTTCCAAGATCTTTCCCAAACCAACCCACCTCTTCTCCCTCTTCCTATCAGACCTGTCTAACATGTCCAGCACCACCACCCTGACAGGAGCAATTCCAGAGGAGAGGTCCCAGCTGTGCCACCAGCAGCCTGGATTTACACTGGATTCTGGTTACCAGGAAATAGAACTCAGGAATATTGAATAATATAAAAATAAGTCACTTTGGTCAACTTCTGTGCTGCCCCAGTTCCTGATTCTGAGCTATATTTTTAAGTTCAGCTTTGATGGAAGTGAATCACTAAAATATTTTTTTAAAAAATCAGCACATTTGACATAAGGATTTTGCCTCATTTTGCTGCTTGTAACTTTCCAATTCCTTCAGGCACAAAGAAGAGTCATCCTTGTTCACCAATGCTTAGGTTTGTTATTATTTTATTATTATTTTGTTGATTTTTGTGGAATTAGGGGGAAAAAAAAATCTGGTTTGAAGACGCCAGTGAATCCCACATTCTCCTATGCAGATATACAGAAATTTTCAGCTGTCAGCAGAACAATTCCTCAAGTTTTCTGAATCCATCCTCCAGCAGTAAAATTCTACCTACTCTTTTATCTATTCTGGATACTTAGACGGAAAATTATTTGAGTGGGAGGCAGCTTGTTCGTTTCAAAGAGGATGACAAAGACTTGTTACTCAAAAGCATCTGTGCCTGTTTCATCATTAAAAGGTCATTTTCTTCCACTCAGCTCTTGCAGAGAACATGTTCTACCCCCTTAGCTTTGATACCCTGCAAGCAGCAACTCTGCTCCTGTCCTTGGGACTCCAGATATCTCCTAAGGAATCCACATGGAGAAGGCAATACCTACCTCTGTTTTCAAAGCAGCTGATTATGGCTTGGGATATATTAAACAAAAAGCAATAAATCCCTTGTGTAGCACTGCTCCTCCCTGTCCCTCCCAGAGCTGCCTGCTGTCTCTGCCTGGTGATTATTGTTTTGACTAGTGGTTTCATGCAAGTCATTAAAAACATTCTCTCGTCAGATTTAGAAGCAGAACACAAAAGTGGCTTAAAAACTCACCCACTCCATTTTCTCATTTTTTCAAGAGCTTTCCACCTAGTCCAAATGCACAGAAGAAATTCTAGCCCATTAACATCCATCAGAGAGCAGTAATGAATTCATCAATATTGCTCCAATCCGTGGGCACAGCATCGTGCTGAATCATTTAGTAACTACATCTGCAGCAGGAAGGGCTCACACAACCCTCCTCACACTGCCAGCAACCACCTCCCTGAAGAAGGAAAAATGAATGTATTGAGATCCCCCCCAGCTCTGTTATCCCTCTTGATGGGGTTGGCCGTGCCTCTCCACACCAGTATTCCCACAGCCATCAAATCCTGCCTGGAGTTGCTCCTCCTGGACATCTCCCTCCTTTGCCAAGCCACCTGCAGGCTTGCAAGGAGCTTTCAGTGCTCTTTCTTTCTACAAATGACACAAGGATTTGGGTTTTCCCTGCTTTTTAATCTATGTGGCAAATACTTTAAGCCTTAAATTGAGTTTTTAATTTGCAAAGAAAAAAAATAACAAAAACCCCTCAACACCAGGTTACTGCGATCGTTATTGCCACACACTGGACTGTGATTTTATTTTGGTGTCTATTTACAGAGCTATGGAGGGACAAACTTCTTCCTCCAGCAAGTTTTCCTAACAGTGAAAGTTCTATACATAAGAAAAGCTAAAAGCTACCAAAATCAGCCAGTCTTAAAAGAATAATTATCAAGTAACATGGAAGTTTAGCTAAAAAAAAAAAAAAAAAAAAAGACTTTACCTGTGGCTGGAGTACAACAGTATTAAATTACTATTCTCATAAAAAAGGAAAAGGAATTTATTCTTGAAAAAAAAAAAAATAGGCCTTAATGATATAAACAAAATTATCCTTAAATGTAGATTGGAAACTACTTTGCCAGCTTTGCCCAGGGATGTCAAGGCTGGTGGGCTCTGCAGTTTTCCATCTCTCTAAGTCCCTTCCTTGTGTTTACACTCTCAGTTGTAATGGTATCTCTAATTAACCCCAAGAATAAAGAGGGTTTTGTTAAGGTAGCCCTTCTAAAGCAACCAAAGTTACTTCAACTCTCAGTACGCTTGCTGCCTTAACACAGATGATGTCTCAGAGCACATACACTCACACATGTGTCTACATATCCTCAACTCCCACGGCTTAATTCAATTAATACTATTAAATCTTTAATGCTTGGCTTCAAAGGCTTTTTTTAAATTTTTAATAGCTCTCATAGGTTAGCACGAATGTTCTAAGTCTTTCTGCTATATTTTAAATAAACTCCTCTTTTCTTGCCACTTTGATGTTTGCCTTTCTGACAAACCTCTGCTCTGTGAAGCTGCTGCGACTTTGTTTTGTGTGCAACGATGACATTACAAGCTCCAAAAGATATGTTAATCACCGAGCTGGAATCTGGGATTTTTTTAATTCCTCTCACCTGCCCTCTGGGCTGGGAGTTGGCGCCAGAACAGCTTTCATCAAAACAATGAAACCCATAAGGAGAGAAGATGCAACTGGCGAGAGGGGGCTCTGATTTGCATCTGTTTAGCATGGAAGCGGCAGGCGGGGCTTAATTCTCTTTTACTCTGCTTTCCCATGAAGGAGAAAATGCCAAATTCACCATATTTTATTTAAATTGTTAAACCAGGAGTTTTGACAAAAGACTAGTCAAGCTGGATGGAAGAATGAGCCTTGTGGCATCTAAAGGCACATCCATTTCATACGTTTGATGGGCACTCAGTGTGTTTTTCATTCTCCCCTTCTCTCACTCCTTGTGAGACCCCTCCCCACCTTGCCCTGCCCCATTTCTAAATTTTGAATTTGTGAGACAAGAGACAAAGCTTTGACAGCAAATTTCAGGCCTTTCTATAAACTACAACAAGAAACAAAAAAGAAAAAAAAATACAGCACAGACTTTCCTCCTCCTTTAAACTTTATTTTTCTTCTGAGTAAGAAAAAGAAAACCCTTCTTAAAATAAAACTAAAAATCAGCATTTCCAGGGACAGGAAAAGGCACTATAGTATTATATACACTATCCAAGCTGACACAAAAAAGAAGAGATTAAAACCCTGGCTGTAAGCCAAGGCATCCAGACACAATTTTGCACAGAGCATACATAACAAAAGTGTTCCTGCATTCAGGATGTTGGAGCGTGTTTCCTGCACTCACACCTGGAAAGCCAACAGCACTAAAAACCACGGATCCCAGTCAGCCCCAGATCAACAGGTCCCTCACACCTCCAGAGGGAAGGATGTGCTCACACTTTGTTTGATCCAGACCATCTCCCACAGAACAGAACCCCCCTCATAAAGCAAATGAAAAACAGAATAATGAAGACAACCTACAAAACTCTCCTGCTGTTCTCCACTCCTCAGCATTTCAGCAGAGCTCCCACCACGCAGAGCACTCCCCAAAATTCCAAATCTCCAGCCATACTTTTATCCTGACTTTTAAAGCCGATGTAAATACTCTTGGAGGCATCCTATGGTCGTATTATTATGAAATTAAATATACACAGACACTATTGGTTGGCAGACAGACAACAAAATGGCAATTGCAGCACTCAGTGTGTTTAAAGCAGCAGGCCAGGCAAAAAGAGATTATTCACTAGGTAGTCAAACGTAAAAAAGAGCCAGACATGTCAGTCTGTCTCAGTGTCTCACAAAGGGGTCAGCGATTTGTAAATTTTAAACACAACACTTAAGCAGTTTTGCAGACTAAAAATCCTTTGATGATTTACCTCAGTGCTCCTCCGCAATAAACCAGTTTAAAAGTGATTTTGCTGGACTCAAGCTTTTATACCTCAGCTTCTCTACAAGAATTCTGAAAGCCAAGTCAAACCAATTATAAACATTCCTGTATTTTAACTTCCTTATTAAAGCTTCCCAAGAGAACCAGTAAACATATAAACATAAATATCTTTCAGAGGAGTCACCCATGTACCAATAAAATCTCCAGAAAGCAGCAGCTGCTTTGGTGAAAAAGTATGAAAAAACATGGGCTGCACAATCATAATCCAGTGCAAGGACAGTCATGCTGTTCTTCTGAGCAGCAGGTAGAAATTTCTGCCTTAAAAATATACATAAATGGTAGATTCTCAAAAAATTACAGTATTAAACATTGATTTCCGATCTGCATTTGCATACTCCTAAGGGAAGAAGCCGGTGTCACCTATGCTGTTTATCTAAAAACATTCCAACAGAGGCATTATCTTGACTTTCTGAGAAACTCTTCTAAATTGGTAGACAAAGTTTAACTTCATGAACTCTGCTCAACAACAGCAGCAAAATATAGTAACACTTCTCATAGGTAATAAGCATTCCATCCTTAAAAAAAAAAATCACTGCAAGCAGCAGAACACTGCAAGAAGCAATCAAACCCCTGCAATAAGGCAGGATGGGCTCAGAAGGCAAATATTTCATTAGATAACACAACAGAGGCGAGTTTATGCTTTCAAATGGTCATTAGAGAAAGAGGTTTTTATCAAATAATTAAATACATGGGCAGGGGCATTTTAAAGATGCACCAAACCTTCCCTGGATCTGAATATTGAGGGTAATGCTTAATCAGGAATCTCTAAGCAGACATTACCAGTCACATTCCAGCCATGTCACAAAATGGGAGGGTATTTCCCTGATTAATTAGTTAAGTGAATAATTAAAAGTATTCAAGTTCTGTTTTCAAGTAACAACTGAAGTGCTTTCCTTTACATACACCATGCGGCAGAGCACACTGTGCTTGACCATCCACCAGAGAACAGGCATGTTAAAACAGCTCTAAACAGAACTGCAGGATAAGGATTAATTAATTATCTTCAATTCTGGCTGATTTCATAGGTTAGAGCAAACATCTCTGCCTTACTGCTGTTGTCACAAGCCTCATCCCTGTTCAAACAGAGCTGAAAGTCAGTAGAAAAGCAGCTTCAGCAGCAATTGGGTCAACAGATTTGGCTGAAGAAATCCTCATCACTAAAAAGAAATAAATAAATAAAAATCAGAATGACAAAACTAAGGTGATGTTTGGGGTCTGTTCACCCAGTCAGCAACACACGAGGAACCTCCTGGGAATGGAATTCCTACCTACAGGAAAAGATGTCTGCAGGATTCTTTTGTGCTGCCATCTCAGGGGAGGACGTTACCTTTAAAAATACTTTGCTTTGTCTATCCCTGAGGAATATCAGAACTGTCTGTATCAGTTGTTTTAGTGGGGTTTGTCCCACAAAGGTTTTACTTGTGAACCGCACAACCCTCCCACCAGTGAGCAATTTACTCATGCGATTACTCCCAGTGGACTCAGAAGAACTGTGTGAGAAAGAAGGAACTTTGCCAACCCAAGGGTTGCACAATCGGGGGGGGGGGGGAAAGTAAAACCAAATCAGGGAGGGGATAAATTGCAACTGACAAAAACTACAATCAAGAAATAGCTGGTGACAGATTGTTATTTAAGTACAAGGAAGTGATTTAAACAGGAGCAGTTGTAATAAGATTAAACGATTCTCTATTAAGATTCTTAAAATGTCTTTGTTCTAGCAAAGCTCTGAAAAGACCATTGCCCTTGCAACGGTTCAGAAACTACTAAATTGATGTTAAGTCTAGAGATTAATATGATTTGGGAGAATAAAGAAAAAAATGTAAAAGAACATCCCAGACATCATTAGTACCCTGTCACCCGTGCTGGTATTTTTCCCTAGCCGGGCTACGATGTGTGTTGTAGCATTTATTGGTGGCAAAACTCAAACCCAACAAACAGAAGTAGAGAGCTTGCTCTGCCTGGGTTTCTGCTTTTAAATAATGAAAACTCCCAGGTTGATTTTAGAAGCCATCACATTATGTAAGTGCCATCTCCAGAAGAGCAGGGAAGTCTCTATGAGGTTATACTGGAGAGAGATTAAATCAGTGTCTGGCTGCAGAATTTCAGCCATGACCCCCAGACTCCACCATGTATTTTAAGAAGGCAGTTCTAAAAATTCAGCCCCCAAAATTGGCCGTAACTCCTGCAACACTGAAAAGCAAACAAGGGAGTCTTCAGATTTCTGCCTTGTAGGGTGGACATAAAACATCTCTAGCTAAAGTGTCTGGCACGGTTTGAAACTAACAAGCAGCTTTAAACTTTCAAAATAAAAATTATTCCTTAATTTATTCAAGTATTGTTCACTGAGTGCTGCATTCTGAGAAACAGATAAGCCTGAAAGAGCCCGGGTCTGCCCCAAGCCTGCAGAAGCAGCACAGAGGCCTCCTCCAGCCTGGGTCACCCTCCAAACTCTCCTGGACCTCATGACCATTTAGTATTTACTATATGGTGACACAACAAGGCTCAGGCACTGCAGACAACATGGCTAAAACAGCTCTGGGAGGAAAGGCAGGAACAGTGTGGAAGGAAACAGGAGCAGGAACACTGTGGAAGGAAACTGCAGAGGTCTCATGCACACATTTCAGCTCATTACTTGAGACAGCTCAGGGAGCTCCACTCCTGATGGCAGAAGGAAAACTATTCCTTGAAAACAATTTGTATGGATCAGGACAACAAAACAGAGTGTGACAGATTCCTTAAAACTTCCCCCAGCCACCTCCACCATAAAACACAGATAAGGGGAGCCTCCAAGGTAGAACTGCACCCAGGCCTGGGCTGGGACTGGTTTTACCCAGCCCCAGAGCAGAGCCAGCTGCACTCCCGCTGCCAGTGGGGACCTGTCTGTGCCTGAGTTCCTGTTTCCCCACCCGCACAGAGCTGGATTCTGCAAGCCAAGGCACAGGAGGCGTGAACAGCCCAGGCCTGACCTTGAACACAAGCTCGAGGCACCAGTTAGAGGCATTTATGTTAACAGCCCTGGGTGACAGGAAACGGATAGACACACTATTAACAATTAATGCAACACAGGGAATTGGCTCTGAGATCAATTTAAGTTCAATTTTTGCACCAATACCAGAAAAATGAGCTGAAAATTATCTATACAGAAGAAAAGCATCTCGTTAGCATAGTAACTTAAAGTTATATTTCCATATAAAAAGGCATAATAGTGAATTACAAACTGAATTCTGCAAATATCTCCAGTGTCAGTGCAACCAACAAATACAAAGTATTTGTATATACTGATTTTCTAATTACTATCATCATTTATACAAACTCCACTATTAGATATTTACATAGAACTCAACCTTGGTAACTTAAGCTACTCTCCTTAAACTCTGCTTACAACCAGTGGTTACCTACAGAAACCACCAAAGAACTTTCTGACCCATATCAATGGTTTGGAGCAGCATCATAAAATCAAGCAAATCCCAAATTTGGAAACCAGAGACAAAACTGTTATTTGTAAAACTATAAATAAAGAATACCAGTTTTCCTGTAGCTTTCTACCTGCTGCACCACTCACAGAGCAGCTCAACCCAACAGCCACTGAGTTCTAGATCCATCCTGAAGCCCACAGTCTCTGAATTCACTCTCACATTCATCCATTCTGAATTCTTTTTCCATCCAGAACAGGAAAGCAGTCCTGTAACAACCACCTAAACTGATTAACTCAGACTTTTTAGGGTCTGTTATTCAGCACAGCCCAGTCTGTACCAAACCTGGAGCACACCAAAGCTAATAGACCTACAATCAGCTGCGGCAGGTTTTATTCCAGAGGATGGCAATCCACGTTGTTCTCCTCCATGGAGTCTCCTGCCTTCTTAATGAGCAGACAGGCTACTGAAACACACAAAAACCTGCTGTTCTTTGAAGCACTTAAGCCAGCAGGATACTGGTACGTTTCAATATTTTCCCCGCACAGATCAGAGCGAGGCAAAGTGGGAAAAGAACATTACAGGCATTCCTACAAACCAGGCACATTTCATTTTCTATTAGCAAGATCCCAAGGGACACTTTAGCGCTCTGCAAATATGGCCCTGGAAGACTGGGAAGTTGCTTCCTGAGTACCAGTCATTAAAGAAAGATACTAGAGTAACTTACATTCTTCTACACCAAGCAAAAGCCAGAGTCATTTCCCCATCCTACGTACAAGACCTAAGAAAAGCAAGATCAGGAACATCATAACTACTCTTTAATGTATTTCCCCTAAACTGATTATCATTTAATGATTTCTCTCTCCCTCTAAAGGAAAAAAAAACCAGCCAAAGAAACAAAACACCGATATCTGTATCAAGAGAGACTATCAGCATTTTTATGAAGTAACAAATTAGGCCTTTGGCATTTCCCAGCAGTGATCCAAGATTTGAGGCTTCTTAAAAGCTCCAAGTTTTAAAGTAATCAAATGGCTGACAGCTGGAACAAAATTAGCATGATTAACCAGTTATATAAATAATGATGTGGTCAGTCCAAGCCAAATTCATTTCTGCTACCTGCATTATACTGGACATCAGATGTTTGTGAACTCTTCATTAAATGTGACTGCAGGAATAATGGAAGTGAAAACCAACATGACCATCACCAGCCAGGCTTCCTGACAGTCAGGGATGTCTCCTCTGCTCCTTCCACAACCATCAGGTAACTCACAGACAGGACTTTTTCCGCCCAAGTATTACTCACCACTGCTTAGCTTCTACCTAGGGAACAGGTCAACTACTTTTTCTCATGAGAAAAATCCATGGAGAGATGAAGAAAGACGGAGAGAGGCTATTTACAAGAGCTTGGAGGGACAGGACAAGGGGGAATGGCTTCCCACTGCAAGAGAGCAGCATTGGATGTTGGTATCGGGAAGGAATTCCTCCCTGTGAGAGTAGGGAGGCCCTGGCACAGGGTGCCCAGAGAAGCTGTGGCTGCCCCTGGATCCCTGGGAGTGTCCAAGGCCAGGTTGGACGGGGCTTCGAGCAAGCTGGAACAGTGGGAGGTGTCCATGCCCATGGCATGGGTGGGACTGGACAAGCTCCGAGGTCCCTTCCAACCCAACCCATTCTGGGATTCTAAGATCCTATGAGTGCTACATTTCATTTCTTAAAAGGTTGATAATAATTTTCATTCCTCAGCAGATGCAAAAGTCAAGCTGCTGTGTCAGAGAACTGTTGTAACACAAGAGTAATGTTGCAGAGTTACTTCTTGGAATCAAGGAAGTTACAATCAGCACCCCCAAGTCAAACTTCCTCAAATGTAACCCACAGTCAATTTGGCCTTATCAGACTTCGCCTTCAGGAATGCACACTCATGGGTCATTCGTGCTTGATAATTTTTGATAACATAGTTAAATATTTAATATGGGCAAGATTATCTCTGAAATTCTGTCGAGCTAGTTTACCATTACTTTGCGCTTATAAAGGAAAATTTATCAAAAGTTTTGATTCTTCCCAATAAACCTCTATATTTGAGTTGGTTCAAAAATAACACATCTGAAAATCAGCCAAGACAAACATACTGAGAAGTAATTCCTAAACAGGCTGCATTTTACTAAAGATACCATTACAATATATTTTTATTTCTAATTTTAAAAAAATCATTCATCCCACATTTCACATCCCAACAATACAATTTCCTATGACCTTGTGTCTCACAAAACATAGCAACACACTGGAATTATGCAAGAGTTCTGTATTACCATAAAACATGTATTTCAGTGGAGAGAATAATAAAACTTAATCTCGTGGCCTGATTTGAATTTTGAACTCCTGAAGTCAGACTCCACAGCCCATAACATCTGCAACAGCTTCACAATCCTAACAAGTATTTTAGGCCTCCTGTTGAAAATAGATGAGCATGTAGATAATTCAGGGTATTTTCTTAATAGATAAGAACAAGAAAAATGTCCAATTGCTGTAAATTTTAAATCTCACTTGGCTTTTCAGATCAGCGTAAATACCATACTTGAGAAGAGGGAGGGGGAAGCATTACACACCCATAAAACTGAGACCAAACGCTACCAGTTTTAAAGCCTTAGAGCTTTAAATCTTAACATGAATATTTTAACATTTATATTAAAGCCTTACGGCTTTAAAATAGGGGACTTCCATTGTGGGCAGCCTGTGATAATTACTGTTTCAATATATTTCACAGCAATAATGCCTAATGTAATACAGCTCACTGGCTACCCAGCCCTAATCTGTAGCATCACAGGTACTGCAGGTAAAAAATTTTAAATACATATATATAACTATGTATCAATGTATAAATACAGAAGGAGAGAGAGTATCACAGAACCACAGAAAATCACAGAATTATTAGGGTTGAAAGGGACCTCTGGAGATCATCCAGTCCAAGCCCCCTATATAAAACAGACCCTTAAAAATTATTAAAAGCATTAATACACATCTCCCAAACAACGATATTACTGAAAATACGACAAAATAACCCCCGCCCCGCCACGATGGAGGTGAACAACGCCGGGGCGGGGGTCGGACAGGGCGGACCCGAGCCCCCCCCGCCCCGGCGCCGCCACCGGGAGCCCCCCGAGCCCGCAGGCCCCGCCATCCCCGGCAGCCCCGGGAGGCCCATCGGGAGCCAGGCCCAAACTTCGGGCCGCGGGGGTCCAGCCCGTCCCCGCCGCCGCCCGCCCAGCCACCCACCGGCGACAACAAAGGCCACCGCGGCCCCGCGCCCTCCCCGCGGGGACCCCCGGGGGCCCTTCCCGCGCCCACCCCGCGCCCCTCGGAGGGGAAAGGCGGGGGTGCGGGGGCTGCCCGTCCGTTCCCCCCCCGTCCCGCAGCCCGCGGGAGCCGCGCTGACCTGCGGGCGCGGGGCGGGCGCGGTGTCCCGGTGTCCCGGTGCCCGGCGGCCGCGGGCTGCGCTTGACACCCACACGCACCATCCAACATGGCGGCGGCGGCCGCGGGGAGGCGGCGGAGGAGGCGGAACCGGCGGCCGCGCGCGGCCCCGAGGCGCGGCCGCGCTGAGGGCGGGGGGGACGCGGCGCTGCCCGTCCCCTCCTTCCCTCCCTCTTCCCTTGCCTCCCTCCCTCTTCCCTTGCCTCCCTCCCTCCTGCCGCGGCTCCTCGCAGCCAGACCCGGCGCCAGTGAGGAGTGAGGCAGGATGGGTGGCCGGGCAGAGCCCTCGGAGAGGGTCCGAGGCTGCCTTCGTCGGAAGGAGAGCGCCTGGGGAGCCCCCTCAGTGTTCACAGCACCCAAGAAAAACTGGTGTCAGGGCTAGAGATCCCCCAAAACCCAGGGACAAATAATACAAAATAATGACTATCAGTAAAAAATAACCACATTTATAGAGCAGCGAACAGTTTAGAGAGGAGTTGTGGCCACCTCTGATGGAAGGAGAAGGCTTGGGGAACACCCTCCTCCTTCCACACTCACAGCTCCCAGGAGACACTGATTTCAGGGCAGGGTAGCCCCCCAAAAATCGAGGTCCAGTGTAGGCTGGCAGCCCCCAAAGCACAATCATAGAATGAATTAGGTTGAAAAAGACCTGAGGTCATCAAGTCCAACTTAGGACCAAACACCCCCTTGTCAACTAGACCATGGCACTGAGTGCCACATCCAGCCTTTCCCTGAACACCTCCGGGGACAGTGACTCCACCACATCCCTGGGCAGCCCATTCCAATATTTAATCACTCTTTCTATGAGAAAATCCCTCCCAATGTCCAACCTGAACCTCCCCAGCACAGCTCCCATTGCCTCACACAGCACAGATACTGCACTTCCCCCCCCCCCCCACTGAAGATGCCAATATAAAATAACCACATTCATGGATAAGGGGACACTTTACAGACACATTTGTGGATCAGGGTCACCACACAGGGTGATGAAGGGGAGCTCAGCAGGAACACAAGCACGAATGTGGCGGGAGGAGCTGGACAGTCTGGGTGGGTCGCAGCACACGTCCTTCCCCTTGGGATAATGACTAAACCTGTGTCTGGTATCGCAGGCTGGAGGAGGTTACTGGTTCCATTGTAGTCCTCCCTGGATATATTTGTTCCCATCGTAAAACTGTGAGACAATTCAAGGAAACGGGACATGGCTGCTCGGGAGGCGATCGGGATTGGTGCTGCCAGGGCAGAAGCTGGATAGCAGAGCTCTGCTTGGATCACTGCTGGCACAGGGAAGTGCTGCTGGTTATTTAAAACCCAAATTCCTGAGGAATCATGCCTTACAAAAGCATAGGAAAACAGAAATGTGGAGCAAAATCCAGTTTATGAGTCACTGCTTTTAAGTGAAAGGAAGGTCAGGCTGGGCTGAGCTGCAAACTTCATCAAATCTCAGAATGGTTTGAGAAGGGACCTTAAAAATCATCTCATTCCAAACCTTGCCATGAGCAGGGACACCTTCCACTATCCCAGGTTGCTCCAAGCCCCATCCAACCTGGCCTTGAAAACTTCCAGGGCTGAAGCATCCACCACTTACAGCCCAGCCCTTTCTCCCATGGAGCCACTATCAAATCTGCCACAGATTTGAGGCTTACATACAGAACTGCAGTGAAACACCGAGTGAGCTGCATTGAAAGCAACTTGTTTAGAAATGCTGCAAATTCCAATTTCTTGAACACCATCTGGGAGCCAGGAAGCTCTGAATCTTCTGCAGCGAGCTGTGATTCTGGCTTAGCTGTTAACCTTGAGCTAGGCAGGATTAAATTCTGGGTGAAAAAAATGAGGGATCAGCACACATCTGATGGTATCAGCAGGAGCTGAAAGAGTACTTCCCCCTTTTCTTCTCTGCAAGAAAACAGCAATGATGGAAACCCAATGTTTCTGTGCACATTCATTAATCCTAATGATAAGATGCTGACAGCTCTAAAGGAGGAGAAGAAAGCTCTTGGTTAAAATAAAATGGGAAGACCAGGATTGTTCCTGCTGCCTTCTCTCCTGCCTGTGGTCCTTCCAGATCTGGGCAGACAGCTCTCCAGAGCAGGAAGCAGCTTCCTCTCCTTTCCCAGCTCCATCCCAGGTGTCTGTCTACATCATTAAGTGTGCAAATCAGCAAACCCAGCAAAAACCTCCTGCAGCTGGCACACTTCCACCAAAAAAACTGGTTTATATCAACCAGATTGAGCCCCTTAGTGCGAGTAAAACAAATCAGCCAAGTAAAAGTACTTATTTTTTGATTATTATATCCTTGTTAATGCCTTAAATTGCAGTGTTCCTGCAACACTGGGCAGGTACCTGAGTGGTACAGCTGCACCAGCAGAGCTTTGCCCAAGCTGCACAGGGATGTTCCCTCCTGGTGGTCCCCTGAGCAGTCTCGTGGCAGTGGATTTCTGTCTCTTGTTTCATTTTAGCAACAGGAGCTCACTGCATTTGTCCTTGATTTAAAATCCAGGAGCTGGCGTAGAACACTTCCCTCTCCAGCCCTGCCCCATCCCTCTTTGGAGCAGGCTGTACCATGCCTTGGATATTGACCCGAGCCACTCTCTGATCCTTCCTAGCCCACGACATTTCAGCTGCGTTGGCAGAACCAGAGTTCAAGGCCATGATTTGCAGTCTGATTTGGGCACCACGAGCCGAGAGCTGAGGCACCACCCCGGTAACCAGCAGAGCGATCCACACAGCTCACAGACTCCCAGGATATCCTCGGGATATGGAAAGGACTCACAAAGAGCATCAAATCCAACTCGTGGTCCTGCACAGTACAACACCAAGGATCAGGAACACCTTCCACTACACCAGGCTGCCCAGAGCAGCTGTGGCTGCCCCATCCCTGCAAGTGTCCAAGGCCAGGCTGGATGGGGCTTGGAGCAACCTGGGATAGTGGGAGGTGTCTCTGCCCATGGCAGGTGTGGAACTGGAGGGTTTCTGAGATTCCTTCCAACTCAAACCATTCTGGGATTCTATGAATCCCACCCTATGCCTGAAAGTGTTGTCCAAACGCTTCTGGAGCTCTGGCAGTCTTGGTGCCGTGACCATTCCTTGGGGAGCTTGTTCAGTGCCCCAGCACCAGGTGAAAAACCTTTTCCTAGTATCCCAACCTAAACCTTCCTGGCACAGCTTCATGCCATGCCCTCAGGTCCCACCACTGGTCACCAGAGATGAGGTGGTGGCAGTGAATCCAGCAAGCAGGAGTAGAGGACTGTTGCAAGGCAAGGAACAGGAGGATAAGGAGTGGGATGTCTGGAATGCAAGAGGCTCTCCCAGAGAAGATGAAGAAGGCACATCCTCCCTCGGCTGCCCTCCCAGCTAACCTAGGGAAGAGCAGCTGCCAGGGAGCCCCAGGAGGGCCTGTTCCACAGCCATAATGGGAATATCACCCACGTGGGGCAGAGCACACCACTAATTAGCTAATGAGTTTGTTCCAAATGTCTGGCCAGGGTGCGAGGGACAACAGGAGAGCACTTGAAAAGCCCGGAACAATGACAAGTGCATTTGCCTCTTGTCGCTGACCCCAGCCCCGCATTAACAAATAGGTCACAAACAACGGTGCTTTGCAGTGATCTAATCCTCCAGCCATATGTTGTCGGCTGCCCGAAAAAACCCTGCACAGAGAACACCCCAAAGCTCTGCAAAAATCCCAAGGAAAACTCGATAAATATATCCCTGCCGTTTGAAATTTGATTTCCTCACTCCATTGTTTCTCATTTCCTGAGAGCTGGCTTGGTGGATCACATTTTCTGCCTCTGTCTCCAGTGCTTGTAAGCAAACAAGACTGAATCTCATTATCCTGATGCATGGCCCTGGCTGTGTGCAATCCGATCTCTAAATCACAGTCATTTTGCTCCATTACTGATTTTCCTTCCCACTCCTAACCTACAGGTCTTCAGAGAAATCAATGCAGAAATAGAGACGAGCATCATCGAATGAAGGTGTGTTTAATGTTCAGCACTTCAGGCTGGATTAAATAGCCAAGTGAGAAACTGCCTCATGTTTCAGGAGGTTGGGCACCCTCCACACCAGTGGCAGCTGGAGTTTCCCAGCCTTCCCGGGAAGCCACATGCTTCCACATGGGGTAAATGGGGACTTCAGTCCCTAAGAGCCCAATTTGGGAAATCTGCTAATTAAATAGTCTGGGCAAACACAATCATTATTGTCCTTAGAGCCAAAGCAGCGAGATGTTTCTCAACAAGCACAGACCCTCCCCGGAATTTTCTGAGCTGTCTGCATGTTGCTGACAGTTATAGAGAATATATTCAGATTATACAACTTGATGTTCACCCCGGGTTATTCTCTCCTGGATTCATGAATATTTCATGGAAATATGCAAAGTCTGAGTTACAGTCTTGTCTGCTTCAATTAGACACATGGATCCACAGGGTCTGCAGCCCTACCACACTTCCAGGGTTTGTCTACAAAGCGAGGAGAACCAAAATAAGAGTTTAGCTCCCCTCCCATCATATTTAGCCTGGGTTCTTCAAATATCTTTAAATAAGGGAGAAAAGCAGAAGGATGGGAATGAGGGAGAGTAGAGCCCAATGAGCCTGTGCCTGAGTTCAGCTGGAAGCAACCCAAGCTAATCAGAGCAGAGCCAGCAGGAGGAGGTTCGTTCCCTTCGTGATGCAGACAAACTTGTAGAACTGTTTCCAATGCAAATATTCGTTTTGACAAGTTCAAAATTAATACACCTCTAATATGGGTATTCAAAACAGACCTTTTCTGAACACGTTGGCAGATTCATGAAAAGAGAAGAGAGAATGCAAGCCCAGCACATTCTGGTTTTCTCAAAATGAATGCGCTCTGACAGTGCAAGAGGCAGTGACGTTTGAATGTACTTAGTTCTAGTAATTACCAAGTGTTGTGTTTCTTTAGAAGCTGGAGCTGTTCTCATCTGTGGGCACCTTCCCTCATTCCTTTCTCCTTACTGCTCCAGAGGTGCAGTTTCTCCCATGCCACAGCAAGAAGCCAAGGCTACTGTGCTGCTTACATTAAATCCCACTGAGGCCTCAGGGTGAAATTCCACAGGTTTTAATTGACCTAAGTCAGGGTGTTGTGGTTCCTGCCCTTCCTCCACCACCCCTTCCCATTCCCTCCTTGCCACCAGCACCAGCTTATACCACCCGTGGTGAAGATTAATCACTTTTTGGGGGGGAGTGCTGCTTCTCAACCAGTTCAGCTCCCTAAACTAGCTCACCAGAGGGTCAGATGAGCACCCACATCAGCAGAAAAGAGAGGACAGGGCCATACAAGGCCACACCAACTGCTGAGGAGGTATTTTTCTGGGTTTATAGGACACAAGGAGCACATTTGACCTAAAGAGCCTGGATCTGCTGCTTGTTTCCAGGCTGGGAGCACTCACCCACTAGGACCATCTGCACAGTTTGGAGTGGCAGACTCAGGCCCAGCAAAGCTGGGCTCATTTAGTGTTACCATCTGGCTCCCCAAAGCAAGTCACCAAGGCAGAGGCAGTAAGCTCCTGCTGAAGGACAGGCATTCCCTTTTGCTTGGTACAGTTTGTCCTATCCCTCTTGACTTCCTCCTTGTCACAACAAGAGGACTTCCTGCCAGGATGGAGCTGATGGACAACGTCACCCATCAAAATTCCTCCTCATCATTCCTGCAGCCACCCAAAGCATGTCACCGGGAGAGTCAGACCCTCCCTTTTGCCCCAGGCCCATCCTCTGAACTGATAGAGGCTCCATAATAACTTCCACAGGATGACCTGTGCAGTTGCACAAGGATCTCACGTGGCCAGGGATTATCCTCACTCCTCACAGCTGTTTCTTCTTGAGGGAAAACGCCCCGTGGGGTTCACTCTGAGGAATGTGTCAGGAGAGTTGTGCTCCTGGCTCTGCGGAATCCTTTGGGATTTGGGTCTCCTCTCTCCTGCTGGGACAGGGATTTTGGCTGGTCCTGGCTGGAAAGGGTGGTTAAAGACTTTGTACACTTGGAAAAGAGAGGGGGAAGTGATGTGTGCCTACAACCAAGCACCCAGCCTGTGGCCACTGCTGGCAGAGGGCATTGTCCAGCACAAGGAGTTTCACATTTAAGCACAAAAACCCAGAAAGCCCCACCTTCTCCACAGGAATCAGCTGCAGCAATTCATCCACCCCTTACCTGGGGTGACTCAGGGGTACCAACACTGAAATCAGCATTACCACACCACAATGGGGTGCTCACAGAGATTCAGGGCATCATCAGGACAGCAGGAGCTTCCTTCCTGTGTGCTCTGCTCCCACAGCATCCGGTGCCTGGCAGCACAGGCTGCCTGGAAAGCCACCTCAGCTCCAACCCTGGGAGCTCAGCTGCACAGCTTCCCGAAAAATTTAGCTCAAATTTCAGAGCGTTGCTCTCAGACACAAAGATGGGACCCCCCAAAGCAGAGCAAGTACTGGAAGCTGCAGGTATTTTGTGTCTTTCAAACAGAGAGGCTGGAACAGAGCTGCCACATCCCTGGGTTACAGCTGGATGCCCCTCACTGGTTAGCGCAGCTGAAAGGCTGGTAGCTTTCCCCCTAGACATGAAAACTGAGAGCTGTCTGTTTGGTTTGTGTTTGCACAGCATCCAGCCAGTCACTTAATTAGCTGGCCCAATTTCTGGGTTTCTGATTCCCACTTCTGCAAGTAACTTCCTCCATTCCCAGGCTCACAAATCCAGTTGAAACTTTCATATCTGCATGCACAGTTTTGACTCCAAACTTGTCTCTGCTGCCCCATCTCATCCTCAACAGGGCTTCCCAGGAACTTTCACTCTGTAAAAAACCCTAAACAACGGTGCAGAGCTGTAAATACACGGTCCCTGTGTGATAAACAAGCAGATTAAAAGAATTCACCAGCTGGGCTGGAAGAGATTCCTGACAAGGTATCAGGACTCCACAAAGCAAACAAACGGCACAGCACTGCAGGCAAGAATTCCTCCAGAACGTGTTCAGTCCTAACACTCTCCAGCCAAGCTGCTCCATGCATGAGCCCTGCTCTGAGCTCCTCAAAAAGCTGGTAGAAGGGAAACATCCCTCTTCACCAACAGCAAGTCTCAGGAGCCATTTGAGCACCTTAGCCAGTCAAGCAGGTTATAATTGGCTGTAATTAATACTCCTACAAGCTTCCACATTCTTACAGACTGAGATGGAGAAATACAGGATTGCTCCCTGACCCTGTGAACGTGAGAGGAAGTCAAAGGGGTCTGTTGCCTTCTGATTTTTAGAAATCAAACATTTCTGACAGGGGAAGGCGAGAGGCAAACACCAGCACTGCTGGGAACTGGCTGGGCACAGCCCCATCTCTTCTGGGGCACAAACCACAATAACCTCAATCAAAAATAACTGCAGAGTGAGTTGCTACAGACAGCAAGTTCCCTCTGTCCCTCAAGAAGCCTCTTTTAAGCTTTCACGTCACCCAAAGCATTTTGGGAGGGGCGTGGGGTGCAAACCACACACAACCACAACAGATTTTAGCAATACTGAAAGTGGCCTTTGGTGAGACAGAAGCTGAATAAGCTAATCCAGGAAGGTGGAAACTAAAGAAGCCCAAAATGCCTGATGTCATGAAAGCCCCATGTGTCACCAGTGGGCCGGAAGAAGGGTTTGTGGCACCTGCGCAGCTCAGCTGAGAAGTGCTCTGCACTCAGCAGGATCTCCAGCACTTGGGGAGGAAGGGCTGGGCTATGCAGGCGATTTCCTCCACAAAGCCACCAACTGACCCTTAAATGAAAACTGACAGGCACTTCCACACAAACACCCTGTGCCTTGCTCTTCATTACAGGCGCGTTCCAGAGCGTGTCTGCATCAGCTTTTCCAGCTTGCACTTGAGAGAGAAACGTGAGACTCCAGTGTTTTCCCTCCAGGCAGGGCAGGACCTCTTGTTTTGCTCTGAGATCAGAGCCTGGGGGAAGGCAGGGAACTGGAGATGCTGTCACTCAACGGGTGCCTCTTTCAAGATGCATCCTGCAGACACAGCTCCAGTTCGGGAGGTGCCCAGGCCCTGTGCTGCTGCATCCAAGGAGTACACAGTGTGGAATTCTGTCTGCTCACTCACTTTTTCTTCTTACCAGAGAATCATAGAATGGCTTGAGTAGGAAGGGACCTTAAAATCATCCAGCTCCAAACCCCCACCCATGGGCAGGGACACCTTCCACTATCCCAGGTTGCTCCAAGCCCCATCCAACCTGGCCTTGGACACTTCCAGGGATCCAGGGGCAGCTACAGCTTTTCTGGGCAACCTGATCTAGTGCCTCCCCACCCTCACAGGGAAGAATTTCTGCCTAATATCTAATCTAACCCTGCCCTCCTGCAGCTTAAGGCCATTCCCCCTTATCATATCACTACACATCCTTGTGAAAAGTCCCTCTCCAATAATATCCTCCCATTACCCTCAAACATTCTCTGTAAACACTGCCAGTGTTCAGATTTTGGACTGGACACCTGGTTTGAAGCAGGATGGATGCTCTTACCTTCCCACACATTGGCTCCCAGCTCCAGACCTTCACGTTTATCATCTTTGAGCGCAGAGGCCGAGGGCAGCACCCACGTGCTGTTTTCCTCAGCTCTCCTGGGTTTCTCCCAAAAGCTCCATCCCTGTAAAGCCCCTTTCTCCAGACTCTCCACAGACTGGCACGTTTTCCACCCTCAAGGCTAAAGCCTCTCCTGAGCCTTGCAGACACCTAGCACGTTCCCTAAGCCTTTGGCACCCAGGGGTGCTCAGGGAAGTTTAAACATATGCTAAAATTATTTACTGATCTGTCTCTGCCCCGGGGAGCCTAGAACAGCACAGCTGCAAACCACTGGAGACTGCATTCCTGATCCCAGCTGAGGGAGCAGCAAGCAGATATCAGGTTGGGATATAGAAGTTGTGCTAATCTGGTCTCCAGAGGGAGAAGACACAGGTCCCCACACTGGAGAGGGGCTGTAGCCCCTTCCCAAGCTGTTTTTGAGGGTCTCCCACAAGTGATTCCAGCCCTTTGTGCTCAGTCCAAACTGTTTCTGTTGCTCCAGAGGTTCCCTGAGCTCCTTCAGCCACCTCACCCTCCACACTGCCCCCTCCACTTGGAGCTGGAGCTTGCCCACAATCAAACTCTTGCCCTTATTGCTCATCTGAGCCCTTGCAAGGCATCCAGTGCCCTGTGGTGTCTCCAGCCCCCTGCTCCCAGGCAATGCCAGAGGCTGAATCATGGGGTATCCCAAGTTGAAACACACAAGGATCATTCAAGTCCAACTCCTGGCCCTGTGCAGACACCCCAACAATCCCACTGTGTCCCTAAGAGTGGTGTCCAAACGCTCCTGGACCTCTGGCAGCCTTGGGGCCGTGACCATTCCCTGGGGAGCCTGGGCAGTACCCAGCACCCTCTGGGGAAGAACCTTTTCCTGATATCCAACCTAAACCTCCCTGACATGAAATGGCATCGAAATCCCAGTTCCTGCAGCAGGGAGGACCAGCAGGGCCACTCCTCCAGCACAGCAGGGCACCATCTTGTAACATTAATATGACAAAAGGACATAACACACCAGTGTGTCCTGCTGCCACCCCATCTGCAGCTCCACACGCTGCTCAGCCTGTAGTGACCAAGACCATCAGCCCCCCAGCAAAGCCCAAAAACCAGCAAAACCCAAACCCAGTTCCTCTTTCAGCCTGAGAGAGGAAGAGAGGGGAGGAAGGAGGAAGGAAGATGACAAATCTGCATTTCAGATGCTGAAAGGAACACCATGTAGAAACAGATATTTAACGGGATTTGCCAAAATGCTTTGCTTGCTATTGCATCTCTGTGCATGTGCCAAACACACCTACGTGGGGAGGGTTTTTATTACCTGTGCTAATGTTAGTGCCTGACATCATGAGCCCTGTCAGAGCCACGCTGTTCCTGTGCCATCAGCTTCACAGGGAGGGGGCTCACGTCCCCATTTTCCTGGGGATCTCAAACTCTTCCATTGAAGCAAATGCTGCTTCCAGCTCTGCAGAAATATTTCGAGAGAAAGCAGTGCCTTGGCTTTCTATTTAAGATGCAGAATTGCCTCCTAGGAGTGCTGTATTTGCTAAGAGGGCAGAAAGCGAGAACACACGTCTTGGAGCAAACCCCTGGGCAGTGTTCCTTAACACGGGCCAGATCCTGCTCTCATTTACACACAGATATCTGGAGAGGCTTCCGTGAAATTACCCTGGATTACCACAGCTGATGTGTCAGAAAGCACAACCCAACACAGCCCTAGGGAGGAATCCATCAGTTTTATTGCAGCTTCCCGAAAAATCTGCACTGTTTTTCCTCTTGCCTTGCACAGGCAAAAATCACACTCAGGAAATTGCCCTGAGGGGGCTGTGCCACCAAAGCAGCAGCTTGGTTTCCCAAAGGGCAGCGGATGCAGCAGCTCCGTGTGGGTTGGGATAGGCAAAGCCACGTGTGTGGATTCTCCCATGCAACCTTGGAGGCTGTCCACTCATTTCAGCCCCAGCTGATGACAGGCTGGGCAGAGTTTTCACAGCTACTTAATTGCTAAACATTTCCCGCAGATACTCAGCTGAGGAGGGGAGAGAGGTCAGAGCAATGAGGGACAGCCCAACCCTGGATGAGACTTCAGAGAATCCACGCAGACCTGCCTCTAGAGGGGAAAAGTCAGCACTGGACGCTATGGCAACAAGAATTAATCAGAGTGACAGCAGGGCTGGGGACTCTGGGGGGACTCCCGAGTACATCCCCTGCTTCCCCGCAGGAAAGGGCAGTGCGGAGCATCCGGGGAATCCACAGCTGCACCTGCATCCGTCCGGCCAGACACAGAGGCCTTCAGTGCTCCATCTTCCCTCCGCTTCCTCCCCCTTGTCCTGCCTGTCTGTGCCCTGAATAGGCGGTTTCAGGAGGAGCACAGTGCCCAGATTCTCTGGGGTTTCGTGGCGCATCCGGCGCTCCACGCATTCTCCCGGTGGGCCCAGCTCCAGCAGCCCCTCCGCCTCCTGCGCTGCCTGGGATGTGGCCCCCCGCACATCCTCAGCCTGAGCGAGTGGCCAGCGAGGGACCCTCCTCCTCTGGCCTCTGGCTGCCCCCATGGCTGTCACCATCTGCCCTGGCACTGCCCAAATTCCTGCCACACACGGCTCCTGTCCCACCAGCAGCTCAGCCAAACACACCACAGCCCAGCCCCAAGTCACTTCTGTACTGGCAGTCCCCCACAGCCCTGGGAAGTGTCACCTTGGCATGTCCATCCGACTAGCAGCCCTGTAGGGAGGGGACACCTCCCCAGACGTCCCCCCCAAAACCACAAGGTGGGTATGGAGCCAAAGGAGGAACCAGGGCCGCTCCTGAGGAAGGCATGACGTGAGCTGTGGCTTAATTGGTTATTAATAACTTCTTTGTTAACCAGCCAGCCCTGAGGAGGAACCGAAATTTGACTACCCCGGTGGAGAGCTCAGTCACCGGCAGCCAGCGATCATTCACAATTTCTCCCTACGTTTTTTTTCCTTCCCGGGAATCGCAGCCCCCCCCCCCGGGTGAGTCACGGCGGTGACAGCTCGGTGACAGCACGGTCCCCTCACCCACGCACGAGGCACAGGCTTCTGGGGTGGGTTTTTCTTTTTAATTCCTAGAAAAATAACAGATGCTCTCGTTGAGGGGGAGATTCTTGGAATCCATTCAGGCCCCGGGCTGTGTCTGGATGTGACCAAACTCCCGGTTCCCCTAAAACAAGCCCTGTGGGAGCCGCGGAGCTCCCCTGCCCATGGGTGGTTACTCCACCAGCCCATGCCGAGGGCGAGCAGCCTTCCCCCATGGCAAACACTGATGGCAAACAGCCTCCACACCCAAATCCCACGCCTCCTGCCTGGTTTCTTTGGAATTTCCAGTTAAAGGGACCCTTCGGATTTGTCTCCCGTGCAAATCAAAGCAGTTCCGTGACCCTCTGCACCTCCATGCTGCGCTGACAGAACGCATCACAGGGGGTTTTTCCAGCTTCAACTGCCTGGGAGTAGTTTCTGAGGACCCACAAGAGCTGGCAGAGCATTCCCCACTCCCATCCATGCTGCAGCACCAGCCTATCTAGGGAATTTTAGTATGGGGACCTCACTTTCTCCATAACCCAGGCAGGCAGCCCAGCACCAAGGATGAAGATTGGAGGCCAGACACAGTTGCTCACCCCAGGAGTCGCCATCAGACATTTCCAGAGCAGGATTCAGTAGAAAACATTCCTCCCACAGCTTAAAGCAGAACCTGACCTGCATGAGGGCACCCAGCAGGTCCCAGAGTTCCCCTCAAGCATATCAGTGACCACAGCAAGGTCCCAGGACAGAGCCAAGGACCAGAACACCACAGCCACGGAGCAAACGAGATCTGCTGCCAGCTGAACACTGAGTACCTGCTCCAGGTGGATCTGGACAGCTCCAGCCTCTCCAGGTCACACCAGGAAAGACACAGCCACTGTACAGAGGGACAACTCACCTGCTTTTGGGGCAACCAAGGCTGCTGAGAGGAACTATCCCAGGGAACAGCAGGATCTCAGGAGTAGCTCCAAGACACAGCCACAAGAAAGAACACTCCCTCCTCATCAGACCAAACCCAAGAAGTGGCCTCCATGTCCTTTTATAGGGCCCAGGGAGGCAAATAACTTCCAGCTGTGCTGGCCCTAATGATTAACTCGATAATGGTTCACACCTCTGTTAGTGATCCTGGCCTGAGTCCCTATCCCAGCCATGCCCAGAGCCAGGCACGGACTGTAACCTCATCCAGCAGTTCCAAACTGAGCCCTGGGAACTCCCAGGAAGCCCCCACTGTGTGTTCCTCACCAAAACGGTGTTTGGCCCTTTCCCAGACACCATCCGAGGCTGCATCCCTCTTGAGGAGGCTGTTTTGGATGACCCCTCAGCGATCCTTTCCTGTAGGTTTGGGGTTGAATTCCACACCCAAGACTTCATGACTTCCAGTCCTTTTCCAGATCCATTTTTGGGGCCAAATGCTGAAAGCAAGGTCCCACCACCAGCCTCCTGCCCCTGGGCTTCTCCCATGAGAGCACAGTCCCACTTCCCAACCCACCTACACCACAGGCAACTGGGCCCTGCCCTGATTTACCAGCCCCAAAACCCCAATACCAGGCCCAACCACCCATGCTGACCCCAAGGAGATGCAGCTCCACATCTGGAGGCCACCAACACACCTCAAGGAGCCTTTCAAGGCCACACTGGACCCAGTGTGGCCAACTGGCTCTGCTCCTCCTGTAAATGTTTTCCTACAGGTCCTGTGGGATGATGTGAGGCTCAGAGGGGTCTGATCCTCTGTCCGCAGCTACACCAGGGTGTAAATGGTGACACCAGTTCCTCAGTGTGGGCTGAGAAGTTGGGTTACGCACAAGATCCGACACTCAGGAGTCACCGACGTGCCTCTGCTCCAGGGGAAAGTGCTGACGCTGAGATCCTGTTTAGGGGCCCTGACGTGGCGTTTTCTAGCCCAGGATGTCGCTTCCTCTCCGCGCGGGGCCTCAGTGGGGCTCCCGCTTCCTCGAGAGGCATCCGGATCCCCATCGGAAAGGCTGATTCCATCCCCGGGCACGCAGGCAGCTACAGCTGACCCGTGTCCCCGGGTTTATCCACATGCACCATCCCAGGCATGAGCCCGGATCCCGGCTGTGCTGCATTCCCAACCCCCGGCACAGCGCTGTGTTGTGGGGCAGGACCCATCCCTCTCCCCGCTCTGGGAGCAAAGCCCCGGGTCTGCAATGAGCCAGCTCGCCTTGCCCAGCCCTGCACCATCCAGGCCCAGCTCAAAGCCCCTCTGGAGGCAAAGCCAGACTTGAGACACCCCCTCCTTTCCCGTGGGCAGAGCAAGGAGCCACCGAGGCACGGGCCGGGAGCTCGGGAGCCCAGAGTGGCGGCCGTAACAAAGCTCCCCAGGCCGCAGCGGAAGGGGAAGAGACTCCCCTCCCTCCTCTTCCTCCCTCCCGCGTGGGTATTTTGCAGCCAGGTAAACACAGGATGTTGATGAAACGGGGCGGGGCAGATTGGGCAACCCGGGAGTCAGCGGGAGCTCCAGGCAGCTCGCAGCACCTGGAATGGCCGTGCGGCCGGAGAGGCAATGCCGGAGCCGCTGGCCCCTTCCTCCGCCTGTCCCCAGGGTCACAGAACTCCCCTGCGTGGAGGGAGAGGCAGCCCAGGCTGGTGGGGAAACCCAGGGCAGGGTGGGCTCCCACCCTCTGCTCTGCCCTCGGGTGATCCATGGCATCCCTTGGGATCTCCTTGCAGGCTGAGCTGAGCTCAGCGCCTCACTCCAAAGTTCAGGCTTTGACACCCAACCAACAGCAACCATGTGTCACCTCCTGTGTCCCTCTGAACACTGGGGACATGCAGGGCACAGGGATAACGGGACAGGTCCCCTAGGATGCCACCCTGCCAGGCATCGGCTCACGGCTGGCACAGCGGGTTGGGGTGAGGCACCCAGGGACCAGCTGAGCACTGCAGAGCTTGGCTCCCAACCCAGAAAAGGGGCCACAGACTGCTCTGGCATCAGCCCAGCCTCTCCTGGGGCGCGGGTGCTGCTGTCACCCCCACAGTGGCCACACGTGCTCAGGCAGCAGCCAGGGACAGCGAGCCACGAGCTGGCCACCAGTGACCAGAAGGTGGTCGCCCAGGGACCACGGCCGGGGCAGCAGGAGGGATCGGAGCGAGGGAAGGGGGTCGGGGACAGGGTGCGATGTAGGCGGTGGCAGGACAGAGACGACAAAGGGGCGGCCTGCCTCATTAGAGCCTGAGTGGAGGGGCAGGTGGCACTGTCCCCAGTGTCCCCAGTGTCCCCAGTGTCCCTTGGGGCACTGCTGCCATCTGCTGGCAGATCCCATCCTGCTCCGGTCCTGAGTCCGGCCACTGCGCCAAGGCCTGAGGACCCTCTGTGACCCCACTGTCCTGTGCCCCCTCCCAGGCGCTGTGGGATCACGTGTGGCTCCAGACCGGACACCCCAAGGTGCCCCCCAAGCCTCCCTGCTGCCCCAGGAAGCCAAACCCCAAAACGGGTCCCGGTGTCCACCCCTGGCACAGCCGATTGCTGCTCTAATAGCCCACTCCTGGGCTGCAGGTTTCTCCCACGCCAACCCTTTCCCGTGCCCAGACACCCCCCCTGCCCTATTGTTCCCCACCAGGCATAGCCTGGAGTGGCCTTTGCATCATCCAGTTTGGGCTGATGGACCAGGGACAGGATCAGGCCCTTGGCCGCAGCAGGGTGGAGCAGAGGCTCTGCTGGGCTGCTTTCCCCAGGGAATATCCAGCTCCATCCTCCCCAAGGCTGCTGAGGGGTAGAGGAAGCTCATCCCAAGATGATTTCCTGCTGCATTCCCATCCCCTGGGGCTCTCTGGGACGTAGGGATTTGCTGAGTCCCATCCTCCATGTGACAGGCGAGCACGCACAGAGCCTCTTCCCACGGCCTCCTGACCTTCCTGGCCTTCCCAGTATCTCCATGTCCCCTGGGACCAGCACATCCCAGGATGACCATTGGGGATTGTGCCTCACTAGGTGTGGGGACACCCAGGGACACCCTGCACATCCCTCTCTGCTTCCCACAGGCACTGGGGGCCTGGAAATGCCCTCAGTGGGGTGTTACAGGGCATTTTCTTTTCGGATGCAGTCAGGAAGTGGGATTAAGGTTTGGGAGAGGTGAATCACTGAGCCCGTGTCCCCACAGTGGCCCTACAAGCACCATGGCTCATCCCACCCCGGGCAGATGGCAGCAGCATCCTGCTCCTCACTGGAAAATGCCCAAATCCATGGGCAGGGACTGCGCTGCAGCTGTCCCTGGTTTAATTCCTCGCAGCAAAGCAAGGCAGTGTCTGGCGGATTTTCCGTGCGCTCCATGCCCCAGCCCACACACAGGAAGGCTGAACAGCTCTGGAGACCTTCCCGCTGGGAATGATACCCGGCATGCGAGCCCTGCAGACTCCGTGCCTGACGCCCACGGGAGCAGCAGGAAGTTTTAGCGCTCAGTTTTAGTCTAAAAGGGATTTTTTATTCCCTAGCCCTGCAGAAGAAAACTGGAAAAAATCAACCCCCCCAAGGGGCCACAGCCCAAAAAGCCAGTATCAGTTGTGCTGAAAGCTCGCTGCTCAGAGCTGAGACACGGAGTGTTCACTCTGAATTCTGAAGAAACCAGGTGTGTGCATCCACCCACCTCCCTCCGCCTCCGCCATTCCCACCCGCCACGATTTTCTTGCTTCTGGAACAACCATTCCCCACCAAGCCCCCTTTTGGCAGCTCAGCCCTTCCAAGGCACCAGAGATTCCCCCATCAGCACTGCCTGTGCTCTCCAGACACCCTTCCCAACATCCTCAACCCATGCCCAGCCCATCACCATCCTGTTCCCATCCAAATCCCGGCCGCTGCCTGTTGGAGTGAAAGCTCCTCTAGATTCAGGCCCAGAGGGAAGCCAAAGCACAGGGGCTGAATGTAAACCTTTGGACAAGCTGACATACATGAAGCCACACCAAAGTGGAATAGAAATATAGATTTTTTAACTTTTAGTAGAAATATAAGCTAAGTGCCTTAAACATTAAAAAGCTGTAGCAGAGACCTTAAACACAGTTCTTACTGCAGCAGTGTTACCTTCTCACAGAATTCTTTACTTTAGACAAAACATAGACAGAATTATACTGTTCCCATTTTTTAGATAGAGTGTTCACATAAACAATAAGAGCTGATAGAAACTGTACACACAAATCTGTGTAATACCTGTGTAACACTTGTGTAAGGCTTACGAATGTTAGAATTAGACCAGGATAGGTTAAGGAAAGAAAAACTAGAACTGTGTGTTAATCTTATTGGTCAATTAACAAATATAATCCACACTTCTGTAGGAAAGAATATAGAGTATAGAGCATATAGGGTATAGAGCATATAGAGCATACAGAGCATATAGAAGAAGAAGAAGCTGGTTTTGCCTGCTGTTTGCTGTTGCTGCTTGCCTTTATCATGAACCCCCTTCAAACTTTGCCTTCAAGAAAGCTATGAGACTATGAAATAAAGAACTCAGCAGAACAGCAGCCTCCTCTGCTCTCTTGCCCTGGTCTGAGAAGGAAGGGTACCCCATCAAAAGCTCAACAGCAGCCCACCACTCACCGCGGAGAAAATGCCAAATCCTGCTGCCATCCTTTGGCACACAGGTCCCCTGGCACCCGGGTGGGCTGGCACGGCTTCCCTCGCCTCCCCCGCACATCTGGGCAGCTGTGGCCGCGGCAGGGCCCGCGTGGTGCCCCGGCAGCGCTGACATCAGCGCGGTTTCCTGCCCGCCGGCGCCGCCGCACCGTGTGCTCAGCCCCGACCCCACAGCCCTGCGGGGTGCGAGCCCCAGACAGCCCCAGGACCCCTCCAGCCTCCCCGTCACAGCCATGGAGTCGGTGGCCCTGTACAGCTTCCAGGCGACGGAGAAGGACGAGCTGCCCTTCCAGAAAGGGGACACCCTGAAGGTACCGCGGGCAGGGGTCACCAGCCGGGGGGGTTGGATGCTGCTGTTTTGGGGGACAGAGTGGGCACATGGTGACACCAGCGCTTTCTTTGTCCCTGACTTCATTGCTTCTGGGGCTTTCTGTGGGATGTAAGGAGCCAGCCTCGAGGATTTTGGAGTGTGGAGCAGCATTCCCTGCTTGTCTGTGCCACCAGGCATATCTCCAGAGGGAGACACCCCAGCTGGGACAGGGCCTGTGGCCTCCCTGGCTATCAGTGCCACCAGCTGTGCTCTGCGGCAGCCCCCCAGGGCTGGGACACGTTTTCCCTGTCCTGGGGGCACTGGAGGTCACAGGGATCCGGCAGCGGGGAGCATGTACCCAAACATCCACCCAGGCACTGGCAGTGGGGTGGGCTCTTAGATGCCGCCTGGGAATCCCAAAAAGCTTCAGGAGGGCTCAGAACATCCCTGGGGGGCAGCAGCCCCGCGATGGGAGTGAGGGCACCCACTCCCTGCCCAGCTGCTCATCCCTCTCCGGCTCCTCCCGGACCCCTGGCACTCTGTAGCCCCCCGGGGAGGGCGAGGGCACAGCGCGGCTGTAACCCAGAGCCCCAAACCTGCCGTGCCGTCCCTGCCTCCCGGCGTGTTTTCCCCGTGCCTTGACCCGGGGTTTCGGATCCTGTTTTCACAGCTGTGCGGGCCCCGGGCCCCTGCGTGGGAGGCTGGAAAATGTTGTCACACGGAAGCGGTGTCAGCACCCACTGCCACCGTCCCGGGGGACGCGGGGGCCTGGCTGATGTCCCGGCTGCTCCAGGGACAGATTTCATCCTCTTCCCTGGGCGGGGGTTTGGGACAACACCAGACACCTTCCAGCTCTGTACAGATGACCCCAAACCCCCCAGACTGTGCCAGCGCTGTCAGAGCCCTTTTTCCCCAGGGGAAAGTGTGGGTGTTGGTGGATGTTGTGGGCTCTGGGGCAGCAGTGGGATCCCACTCAGCCCCCCTCCCAGGGGAAAGGCAGCCAGGCTGACACCTCCCTGCTCCTCCCCCGCCTCAGATCCTCAACATGGAAGATGACCAGAACTGGTACAAGGCTGAGCTGTTCGGCTGCGAGGGCTTTGTCCCCAAGAACTACATCAAGGTCAAGCCACACCCGTAAGTACCATCCCAGCAGCAATCCCAACGGTGCATCCCAATTCCCAAAGGTCTGCCACAAGCCAGGGTAGTCCCACACGTGGGGAAACTGAGTCATAGAGATGGGGTCTGCCTGCCGGGTCAGTCTGCCAACGCCACCACAGCCCGAGGGGACAGGAGGCAGCAGAACACCCACATACCCCCAAAAATCCAACCCTCACACCGCACTGCCACTAAATAAATGATAATTGAGGAATAACAAAGCGTTATGGGATTACAGCTGCATTAAACACAATCCTATTACTGTGTTATTAAAACCCAGCTTAATCCATCCCTGACTGAACCTGTGTTTTATGTATCATTAGCCCCTGGTAAATCACATTTAAATGCCAGAGCCAACGCGTGGGCTCGGGGCAGCCCGGGGCACATCCCACTGCTTCTCCAGCTTGGGATAACAACCCGACATGAGCGAGACACGGCCTCTTCCATGCAGCACCTGGAGGGCTGGCACTGGGAGATGCTCCGTGCTAAACTCCCTGGCTGATCATTCACCGGGTAATTTTAACAGCAGCAGAGAATCTTCATGGCCCAGGGACCTGAAACACCCGGGCACAGCCTTGGCAGGGATAGGACACGGGGACTCTGCTCCTGCAGCTCGTTTCGGCAGCTGCCGGCAGTGCAGGCAGGAGGGGTTTATCCTGGCACCGAGGGGTTTGTGCTCTCCACCTGGAAGGGCTGTTCCCGCGAGGGGCCGAGGGACGCGGAGGTGGGGACAGGCAGCAAAGCGGGGGCCGAGGCACGCGGTGTGACGGGCCAGGTGACAGGATGCGGTCGCGGCTGTCGGTGACGCTGCGCTCGCCCTGCGCGGAGGGGACAGCGCACCCACAGCGCCCTGCGGTGCCCCCCCGAAAATGCCGGGATGAGCCGGGAGGGGGAGGGAAGGGAGAAACTGCCGGGGGAGGGTCCCAGTCCTGTGAGGAGCCCGATGGAGACCCCGCTCCCGCCGGCACCGGGAATCTCGGTGCCCCCATCCCGCAGGGTGGGGATGCGGCGCTGGGTGGGGTGTGCCCAGGGGTGCCCGCGGGGATCAGCCCGGTGCCCCTCGCAGGTGGTACGCGGGCAGGATCTCCCGGCAGCTGGCAGAGGAGCGGCTGCTCAAGCGCAATCACCTGGGAGCCTTTCTGGTCCGCGACAGCGAGAGCACCCCGGGCGAGTTCTCCCTCTCCGTCAGGTGAGCGGCTTTGGGACAAGTGGCAGGAGGGGCAGGGGTCCCTGCAGCCCCCGCTTTGGGGAGCGAGGCATCGGGCAATCCTCGCGTGTGCTGGGGGAGGGGTGAGCACCCTGCCCTGTCGCGAAGGGGCCGCGGAGCCGTGTCCACAACAAACCCAGGCACAGCCTCGCGTAGCACCTTCCCCTCCTTCTCAGCTCCGCCTCCATCCCCGCTGCTTCCCGCTCCCTGCACCGCTGCCTCGCTTGGGGTCCCTGGCAGGGACAGCCCTAAACACAACCCTGGGGGTGATGACGGGGCTGGGGCCGAGCTGCACGCACAGCCCGGGGACACGGCCCGGGGGAACAAGGTGCCTGGAGCATCCCCATGACTCCGGGATCCGCGGCCAGGGCTGTACAACGGGCAGAGCCTGTCCCAGGGCATCTCACCCCTCCTCTGCCCCGGCCTGGGGAGCAAGGGGCGGCCCCAGGCCAGCCAGGCACTTTCTCACCCTTTTAATCCCTAATTAAACGTTTCGGGGAGGTTCTTGCCCATTATGAAAGGGAGCCGTGCATCACCAGCAGCGCAGCCGAGTCCTGCCCCTGCCCGGGGGCCTGGCAGCGCCAGGGCCCTGCAGTGTGGGCACCCCAACCTGCCGCCCTAAGCACACCCTACGGGGTGGCAGCAAGGGAAATCCTGCCCGCCCCGTCCTCCTGCAGCGCGGGGGTCCCCAGGAGCACAGGGAAGCTGGGAGTACAATCCCAGCCTTTGCAGACTCCTCCTGGCATGTGCTGAGACCTGCAGCTCTCACCACGCCTTCCTCAGATGTGGCCCTGGACAAAGCCACCTGCCCTCCACGTGGATGGCACGCTGCCATCCCTGAGCCCACAGGCATCCCGCTGTGCCAGGGCCGGGTACGGAGCTTTGGCTGCCTGTGGGATGAGTTGTAGCAGGTCTCAGCTGCGGGTCCTCATTGCAGGGCCAGGACTGACCCCAGTGCCACCGTCACCCCCACCATGGCAGGAAGGGTGCAATGACAGCCACGGGCTCATCCCGACCTTGCCAGCACCCCCAGCTTTACCCACCTCAGGGGGTGCTGCCAGCATCCCAAGGCCGGGGTGACATCCATCCTCGTTCCGCAGCTACGGGAAGCACGTCCAGCACTTCAAGGTGCTCCGGGAGAGGAATGGCAAATATTTCCTCTGGGAGGAAAAGTTCAACTCCCTCAATGAGCTGGTGGATTTCTACAGGATGACCACGGTCTCCAAAGAGCAGCAGATTTTCCTGCGGGACGAGGACCGGACGGAGGAGGTACTGCCATGAATAGGGCCATGGGGTGATGGCAGGGCTGGTCCCAAACCCCTGTGAGAGCCCTCTCAAGGCTCAGTGTCCCTGCAGAGGGGGACAGGGACATCCCTGGTTGGCACTTGGTCCTTGGCTCAAGGGAGTGAGGAGCAGGAGAGGGTGCAGCAGCCCAAGACAGGCAGTGCTGCAGGGAGGAAGAGCTCCTGGAGCAGCTCAGCGGGGCAGGGCAGGGCACACATCACCGTCCCTCGGGCCAGGGGTGATGCCCAGGGGCAGGTGGCAGAACCCAACCAGATCAGGACAGGGCACAGCCAAACTCCAGCAAAGCCAGGCCCTGGGGCAGTGGTTGTGGAGGCGGCAAAACCGGACCTTGGGAGCTGGGCGGGGGGAGGCTCCAGCACCTGGAAGGACCTGGGAAGGTGAGGGGTGCCAGCTGCCCCCAAGGGTCCCCTGGGCACCCATCTTGGGTCTCCCAGCAGCAAGAACAGGGAGTCTTGTGCCTTGGAGTGCTCCCCTGCATCCACGGTGCTCCCCTGATCCTGGGGTGCTCCCCTGCATCCCTGCCTGTGCCCTGCACCCCAGGCTCTTTCTTGCACCTGGGGTTGTCCCCAGCACTCCGTTCTTCTCATGGAAGGATTTCCCTGGCTTCTGTCTCTCTTCAAAGCAGGCACCCCAAGGCTGGTCCTCGTCCCACAGTGGCACAGTGTCCCCATCACCCTGGGGACCCAGGCAGTGCTACCCAGTGCTGGGGGTTGGCAGACGGGGACCCCTCTCCTCCCACCAACCCCTGCCCTTGGCTTCCCTCCAGAGGCAGAGACCCCGATTCGTGCAAGCCCAGTTCGACTTCTCAGCCCAGGAGGGCTCTCAGCTGCCCTTCCTCCGCGGGGACATCATCGAGGTCCTGGACTGCCCCGACCCCAACTGGTGGCAGGGGAAGATCTCCGGCCGCGTCGGGCTCTTCCCCCGCAGCTACGTCCACCCCATCCACAAGTGACCTTCACCCCGCTGCAGGTGACCGGGCAGGACCCGGCCCTGCTGTCCCCACTCACCAGAGCTGCCTCTGCCCGCACACAGACTGAGTGTCCCTTTGTCCCCACGATGGTGCCTGTCCCAGCGCCACCCCACCGGGTCCTTGTGCCACGGGGCACCCTGAAACATCAGCTGTGGCTGCCCCATTTGCCTGACCCCGAGAGCCCGGGGATGGGGCTGGCAGCGGCTGGCAGCAGGGAGCGTGGAGTGTTCAACCATGGCTATACAAACTTTCCCAGAGCCACAATCCGGTGGGATGACAGCAACAGAGGGAGTGAGCCCAAAACCCCAAACCTTGGCTCCTCTCCAGATCCCATAAGCAAAGCCCTGACTCCAGGGAGGGCTGCAGGCAGCCAGGACACAGCCGGGATCCGTAACTCCAAGAAGGAATTCCAGGACTCAGAGTACCAGGGAAGGCTGATCCAGGGGGATTCCATCCTGTGGGTGCTGTTTATAGCTGCAAATTGTGGCGCTTTTTTATATTATTTTTTATTTAGGGCCAGTAAAATGTGTTTGGGTGTCGCCCTCGAGTGCAGCTGCTCCTTTTCCAGCCCTGCCAAGGTGGTCCTGTCCCTCCATTCACACAGCTGCTCCTTCGCTGTGGTTTTGCTTCCCTGCAGCCCCCATTTCCCCACCCCAATGCCTGTCCCAAACCCCTCCCAGGGATTTTTTGCCCCCGCAAATGCCCCCCACACCTCACAACCCCTGGGATGCACTCAGGGTCTGCAGTGCTGAGAACACCCAACTTGCTGCACCTGTGGATTTAAACACCACGTCCCAAACAAGTAAAAACTGCCACCCAAATTCGCATTTTTCCCCTCTCCAAGGGCCTCTCCCCACCCCAGGGGCTGTCAGGGCTCTAGGCAAAATAGGCATAACAGAAAATATTGACACACATCAGGACAATGGCGTTGATGCCACAGACACGGGCCCAGAATGGGGGTTCCATGGTGTCCTTGAGAGCCATGGCTGGGGGTCCCATGGCCTTGGGTGGCTGCTGGGTGTCCAGGCTGGCTGAACAGGAACCTGGCACAGAAATACGGTGAGTGTAGGGGACAGATGATGACCCCAGGGACAGCCACCTCCTGGCAGGTGGCACAGTCCTGGGGAAACTGAGGCACAGGGTGTCAATGCCACCCTGCTGCCCATTACAGGCAGGGATTGAGAGGCTGCCCCCCCGCCTGACACCCCTGAGGACACACTCACCATCGGGGGGTCCCCGGGTTGTGCCACACACGGAGGGCTGGGGGGGCTCCCGTGAGAGGGTCCACCAGGTGAGATCCTTCAGCTGGAAACCAGAGGTTTGCTGGGAAAACCCTCCCAGGGCTGAGCCCACCACGGGGACCCCCCAGCAGAGCTCGGGGTGCACAGGGTGACACCAACACCTCTGGCTGAGGTCAGGGATGCCCCACTCACCTGTGCTGGGGGCACTGGGGAGGTCAGCAGGCTGCCCCCCACCACGATGGCAGCTGTGACAGCGGCCAGCAGCACGGCAAAGTGCAGGTAGTGGATGTCAGCGAGCAGCCACGGCCGCTGGTCAGGGACCCCACAGAGGGGTGTGGGGTGGGCCAGCTCCAGCCCCATCCTGGCCAGTCCCAGTGCTAGCCCTGCCATCAGGCCCCAAAAAGCTCCCTGCAAAGCCAAGGCTCACAGTGGGTGGCTGGACAGGGATGGTCACCCCACAGCGGGGACAAACCCCGCAGGAGCTGCCCCCTCCAGCCAGCCCTGAGCGGGGGTGAAGTGGTCCCTGTGTTTTGGGGCATGGCCAAGCCCTGGTCCCCCCTCCAAGGGGATGTCCCCTGCCAGCTCCGTGCCACCCTTGGTGGCCATGCAAGGCAGCAGCTGCATCCCCCTTTAGGCTTCCCCCAGCTCCCTGGGGAGCACCAGCCAGGCTCAGTTCTGTCCCCAGCCCCTCCAGCATCACCTCCTCCTTCCTCCCGCAGCCTGCTGATCCCCACTGTGTCCTGGGAGCAGGGCAGACAAGGAGGTGTTGGTACCACCCCTGATCAAGCTGTCCCCAGGGCCACCCCAGCCGTGTACCTGCTCATTAGCTCGGGGCCAGAAGACGGCCAGGATGAAGACAGCGGTGACAGGGGGAGCCAGGTAGCTGGTGACAGCCTGGATGTACACGTAGAGCTGGCCACCGCTGGAGCTCTGCAGGATGGGGATCCACACCACGCTGAGGGCCACCAGCACCACCGTGACCACCCTGCGAGCGGCAGCGAGGTGCTGCAGGTGACACTGCTGTCACTGCCCTGCACCTGCAGCATCTCTGTGCTGGGTCAGGTCCCAGTGCTGGTCCCAGTGCTGCCTGGGGATGCAGGTGCGTCACTCACTGCTGGTGACATCCCCAGGACCATGGAGGATGCTGATTGTGCCACTACCTGCTCCATCTCAGGTGGGCAAGCACTTCCCAGGCCCCTGCCCAGCCCTGGTGGCTGCTAAATTGGACCCCCCAAAGGAAAACACCAGGTGATGGACACTTCCACTGTGAAAAGCCACCAGATGCAGAGCCTGGGTGCTCTGGCCAGATTTGGGTGATGCTCTCAGCACCGCCACGTCCAGCCAAGGCACCCAGCTGGGGGCTGGGGACATGGGCTGAGCTGCCCCACGCTCAGCTCCCCGGCCAGGCTGTGACAGAGGGGTGTGTTAGTCCCCAGCATCACCCTGACCCCATCCCTGCCCAAATCCCAGCCACACCCCACAGCATCACCCTCCTCTGAAGCACAAGGCATTGGCCAGACCCCAGATTTTGGGCCCAGCCTAGGCAGGACCCATCCCAGAGCTGCTGTATTTATAGCTCAGCCCAGCTTATCTACAGCTCCACAAAATTCCTACATCTCCATCTGCTCATCTCGAAAAGCAGAAGTAAGAAAAAAATAAAAGAAAAATAAAGCCATGAAAGCAGCTCTAGCTTGGAACTCCTACTGCTGCCTGGTGCTGCAGGAAGGGGAACCAGCCCGAGCGTAAAATGCGCGCCCTGATCCATGGGGAAGGAGAAACCCCTCTGGAATATCTGTGAGCCACAGAGGACAGAATCAAAGAATGATGGAATGGTTTGGACGGGAAGGGACCTTAAAGCTCATCTTGTTCCACCCTCTGCTGTGGGCAGGGACACCTTCCACTAGACCAGGCTGCTCAAAGCCCTGTGCAATCTGGTCTTGAGGCTAAAAGATCATGGAAAAGCAGGAATGTCTGAGTGAGGCAGGAGCTGGGTGTGCCGGGTGGCCGAGTCCTGCTGAGCCGGGCAGGGAATGGAGAGCAGCACCCGGCACAGCCCGGGCTGGGGGAATTTGGGAAGGATCAACTGTTTGCATCGCCACACCACAACCTTGGCATGGAGCAGCATCCAACACCAGCAGGAGTTTCCAGCCAGGCACCACGGCCGCAGCAGGAGCTCAACCCCCAGGTCCGGGAACTGGGAGCTCTTTCCCACCCCACAATCAAAGCCCTTTCCTCAGGGCTGGAACGAGATGAACTTTAAGGACCCTTCCAGCCCAAACCATGATCCCAGGATGTGGCATCCCACCCTGGAAGGTCCGGGGGCAGTTGGGACCCCCTGAGAGCTACTCAGGACCCAACCCATCTTTCTCCACGCTGGCAGGAAAACCTCAAACAGGCAGCCTAAACAGCTTTTCTCCCCTCTCCCAAGCACATTTCCTTGTCTCTATCCCTGCGATCCGCAGCGTCCTGCTCGCACCGATCACCCGACACTAAGTTTCCCGGGAACCACCGCAGCAGCGACTCCCGCCCCAGGCGGGCAAAGCCCTTCGCAAACATTCAATTATCCATCCTCGGGAAAGCTGTCCTGCCTTGTCACACCCTTGTCACCGGCAGCGAAGCCAGTGCTAGGGAGGGGCTAAGCAGGCTCTGAGACAAACGCCCCGCTTCCCAAGGGGGAGCATGCGGGACCCCAATTCCCCGGGATCGCTGCCCATCCCCTTCCCACCCTCCGGAGATGGAGGATGCCAAGAAACAGCTGCTGCTGCAGCTGCTGGTCCAGCCAAGCCTCCGCACAGCCCCGGCACAGCCCAGCCGAAGCCCTGACCCAGATTCGCTCCTTGTTATTGTCTGCCCCGGCCGAGGACGCTGCCGGCGCCGTGGCACCGTGCCGGGGCGTTGCCCAGCGCTGACTGCGCCGCCCCGAGCCCGGGGGCTCCCCGCCGGCACCGCCACCCCGGGAGGGGCCGGGGATGTGCGGGCAGCGCTGCCCTGTGCCACCCGCCGGAGCTCCCCCGTGTGTGACCTCGGCCGGGAGCAGCCGCGGCTTCCCGGGGGACCGGGCAGGAGGCGACGGGGAGAGGCTGCACCGAGCGGCCCGTCTGCATTTCCAGCGCTTTCATCCATAAAATAATCCAAGGGCTTGTTTTCCTTGCATAAGCCAGGCTGAGTGGAGGCACTCTGCAGGCTGGACCGGCCCCACCAGTCTCCCCGAAACCCCCGGTGTCCCCGAAACCCCCGGTCAGTACCGGCCCACGAGGAGCAGCTCCCGGTCACCGGCCCGCGGCCGCAGCTTCCTCCAGATGTCCATGGTGAAGAGGGTGCTGCTGCTGTTGAAGATGGAGGTTAGGGATGACATGAGCGCTGCCATCATCACCGCGATCATCAGACCCCGCAGCCCTGCGGGAGAGAGGGAGAGTCAGGGAGCGGCTGAACCGGGAGGGATGGGATAGGATAGGATAACCCCGGGATGGTGCTTATCCCTCTGCAGCCACACGCTGGGATCTCCCCTGGGGCAAAGATGGGATTTAGGAACATTCAGCTGCACCCCGGGATGCCGGGACCTCATCCAAGCCCTGGCAACAGCCCCGGGGTGCAGCAAAGCCCGCTGGAGATGGAGTCACCCCCTCGCACCCACCTACCGCTGGGCATCAGCTCGACCACCAGCTTGGGGTAGGCGATGTTGGAGCAGCCCACGGCGGCCCCGCACACACGGGCGCACTCCTCAGGGTCCACGCAGGCCACGGTGTCTGGGGGACAGAGGCAGGTGACACATTGAGACCCCTGACAGGGTGGGGGCAAACCCTGCGCCCCTTCACCCCCCTCATGCCCCCTCCCACTGGGCAGATAGTGACCCTTTGCTGTGGCCACGATGCCCAGACCTTGGCAGGACACCAGGAGGAGAAGCAGGGAGCACATCGCACGTGGAAATCCACCTCTGCCTCCCCCACCTCATTCCCACCATCAGCTCCAACACAGCAGGATCCATCCCGCCCCTCACCTCCCGCTGCCCACACCCAGCCCGGTGCAGGTTGGATCTATTCCCACATTAAATCCAGTGACAGCTGCCCCGGGGAGATCTCAAGAGCCCCACCAGGACCTGGGGCCACGGCCGAAGGCAGCAGAGCCCCGGGTCAGGCACTGCCCATCCCCACCCACGGGGCCAGCCGGGTTCGTGCACCGTTGTGGCAATTTCCTGGGCATGGGCAGCACCAGCAGCTCCCGGGATTTGCATGGCAGCGCGCCAGGACCATCAACACCCAATTATTTCTATGTCTCAACGAGCGCTGAACTCTTTTTTTTTTAATTGTTATGCTCATAAAATATTGAAATGGATGGAAATTAATGTCAGGCATAAATATGGATGGGCTGCCCGGCTCTCCAGGCTGAATCCGCCCAGCCAGGAGCACGGGGACAGGCACGGGTGATCCCTGCACAGCACTGGGAGCATTGTCCTGGTTCTCCTGGGTGGTGACCTCCACCAAAGCAGGGTGCAGCCCTCAGCCTCCCAGTTTGTCTCAAACACCAGTGGTGACACTTTGGGACTTTCCATAAAGGAGCGTGGGGCGCGATGGGAGCACGACTTGGTTGTGGGCAGACCACAGGCCGTGCTCAGCACATCCCAAGGATGCCAAAAAGCCCAACGTGGGCCGCCTTTCCCCAAGGTCAGAGTCAGCGCTGGGGCTCCAGTGACTCTGTCCTGCAGCAGCTGTGAGCAAAGCTGCCATCAGCGCTCTGTGCCTCAGTTTCCCCTCTCTAAAACACCACGTTGTGCACGGCTCCATGCAAATCCTTGGTGGCTGGAGGGTGGAAAACGTTCCAAAGGGCAAGGCAGTGTCTGGATGTTGTACTCCAGCTGAAATGCCTACCCCAGGCCTCAACTCTACCAATGAACACTTGGTGGGACCTCAGAGTGAGTGGGAAGCAGGAGCCCCCAAGCCAGGAGCAGTGTCTTACCCCACTGCCTCACTTTTAGGCCCTCTGCTAAAAATGGAAAATTAATTAGGACCTTGTAATTAATGCTTCCATCTGCAGGAAAAGGGGCCGTGTCTGCAGCAGGTGCTGCCTGTCCAGCTGGATCCACCCGGAGACGCCTGGAATGGTGAGGACCAACCTGCTCGGCCACAGAAACCTGTGCCTGCACACAGGGGCTGCACCCAATTTGGGGACTAAATTCAGCTGGGGGAAGAAGCCCCCGGGGTCTGGAGATGGGGGACCCAGGTGTCGTCACCCAGTGTGAGGATCAGGTGATGCTCCAGGTGTGGGGCTCTGCCACCCCAATCCGCCCCCACCAGCAGGCTCTGGGAGCCAGCGCACGCCACACGATGGCCGGGATGCAGCATTCACCTCACATGCAATAAATCATTAGCGCTCACACCCCGTGGAAGAGTCCATGAATCTCCTGGCACAATAAAAACAGCTGGAGCGAGTGGCTGAGGTGGTGACAACCACAACATGCTCCTGCCATGCCACACACCCACACTCCAGCACCGATCTGGGCCATCTCCCATCATACCCAAAGAGGCCCTGGGTGCTGGCTCAGTGCTCACCTCTGTCCCATTTGCTGTCCCCATCACTCCCAGCAGCGCTGGGATTTCACCTAAAACGCCCAGGTTTGGTTCCAGCTCCCTCGGTCTCTGCTGCACCAATCAATCACCAGGTCACGGTGTGGGGATGTCATCCCACCACTGGGAAATCCCTGCAGGGTCAGCACAGCCTTTCCATGAAGTCACCAGCTCCACCTGAAACACCTCCAGAGCTGGTATTCTTTGGGAGCATCAATCTTCCCCGTGTTGATGTGACACTTGGGGACATGGTTTAGTGTTGGACCTGGCAGTGCTGGGTTGGACTCAGTGATCTTTTCCAACTTTAATGATTCCGTGATCCCAACACACAGCTGTCACATTCCTGTGTCCCCCAGCCCCACTGCCACCTCCTGCACAGGCCAGGCCAGGGCTGGGCACAACCCCACGCATGATTTGTCACTGTGGGACAAGCAGGGCCACTGTGGCTGCAGAGAGGAGCGCTTTGATGGCCGAGCACCCGGACAGACAGGCGGCTTCGCCTCGGGAGCCTGACTCAGGCAGGGCCCTCATTTATCCGGCTGTGAATCCAGATGAGCCACACCAACGCCAGGGACAGAGACACAGCCCATGGCACTTTCCTTTTTGCATTGGTACAAGAATCTGACCCCAATTCCTGAAATTCATCTTCAGCTGAGCTCCCTAGAGAAAAGCTCAAGAGAGCGTCCACATTTCTGGCTTGTGAGGACCAACTGGTGAATCCAGGGTGGGGTTTTCTGTCCATCTCGCAGTTGTTAATGAAATCTGTCATAGCAGGGTCAGGTAATGTAACCATGAAAATGTTGCAAACCCTATAGAGGAGAGAAGGGGACAGAACAGAACAGAACAGGATAGAATAAATGTTTTCATTTGGAAGAGCCCTGCAATAATCATCTGATCCCACTGCCTGACCAATTGAGGGCTGACAAAAAATGAAGGGTATTGTCCAAACGCCTCTTAAACACAGACAGGACACCTCGCTAAGAAGCCTGTTCCAGGAGATGTCTCCCTAAAGAAATGCTTCCTAATACCCGGTCTAAACCTGCTTCTGTGCGGCTTTGAACCGTTCTGGCAGCTCCCACCTGGTGGTCACCCGGGCTCCAAGCTCCTGGACCAGCACAGGAGGGGTTAACCACAAGACAGAGCTTTTTTCCTGGAAAATACTGACTTACCAGCCGGCACACCGGGAGAGGGGGCAATCTCAGAGGAGAAAGACTTTTTTCAAAGACAAAACACCCAAAGCCCTCCGGAGCCGCCCAGGACCCTCCCGCACCCGCACGCTCTGGGGGGCTCCGGGGTCGGATCCGCAGGTGTGAGAGCGCATCAGCCGAAAGAGTTAATCGGGCTGGGCAGGGAATGTGTGAAGGCAGCATGTGACTGCAGGTGGGGCAGGGCGGAGGGATGAATCACTCTTTTCCTTTTCCTCTTTTCACTTCTTGCTGTTACCTGTCCGGCCCCGGCACTGCGCGCTGGCAGGAGCCCCGAGCCGTGAGCTGCCAGGGCGATGCACAGGAGGCTGAGCGAGAGCGTTCGCCGCCGAGCAGCCCCCCGGCTGACCCGCTCCTCCAGGAACGAGAACCAGGGACGGCACCTCGGCCGAGAAATCCTGCTCTTCGCTGCCCTGCATTGAGCCGCTTTTCTCTTTGTTTCTTTCCCACTTTTTATTTCACCCGGTGTTAGCGTTGTCTTGGGAGAGCGGAGGATGAGGAGAGAGCGGACCCGGGGGTGAAGGACCTTTCTGGTGCTGTGGGTACACCTGGGGCTGTCTGCCTCGTCACGCAGCCCCTGCTGTGGGAAGCTCCGCGTTTTCCTTGCCTGGAGCCCTCTCGCCGCGTGGAGCCGGGAGCAAGCCAGAAACCAAACCCTCCTCCCCGGCAGGAAGAGCTCCGGCGTGGCAGGAGCCGTTGGAAAAGGGAGCGGTGCTTTTCCCAAGCTGCGCATTGGGCCGGGGAGGGTGAAGCAAACTGTGCATTTAAAGACTGGAGAATAATTAATTCTTCATTTATTGCCGACATCCGGCGCTCGCTGGGGGCACAGAGCTCCCTCGGGAGAGGGGACCGGCGTGCGGGGTCACCATGGCTTTCTCCCAGGTGCAGTGCCTGGACGACAGCCACGTCAACTGGAGGTCCAGCGAGTCCAAGCCCGAGTTCTTCTACAGCGAGGAGCAACGCCTGGCCCTGGAGGCACTGGCTTCCCGTGGCCCCGACGCCTTCTATGAAGTCCTGAAGAGGGAGAACATCAGGGACTTCCTGTCCGAGCTGGAGCTGAAGAAGATCCTGGACACGCTGGAGACGTACGACCCCGGCTCCGAGTACATCCCGCGGCACGGCAGCAGCGGCGGGGACAGCGAGGGCGATCGGAACAGCCAAGGGGACGAGCAGGACGTGGCCCCTTCCCTGGAGTACTGGCCCCAGAAGTCCGACCGCTCCATCCCACACCTGGACCTGGGCTGGCCCGAGACCATCGCCTACCGCGGGGTCACCAGGGCCACCGTCTACATGCAGCCACCCATCGAGGGCCAGGCGCACATCAAGGAGGTGGTGAGGAAGATGATCTGCCAGGCTCAGAAGGTGAGGTGTGCCGCGGGGACAGGGCAGGATTGGCCCCAGGGCGTCCTGCTGAAAGTCCTGTCCAGCCGGGCAATCCCTGTCCTGCGGGAAGCTCTGCCCAAGCAGAGGCAGCGAGGCCAAGCGTGCAGGTTTTTCCTGGTAACCAATATTTGGGGATGGGGTTTTGCTGAGGATGCTCCTAGCCTGGATCAGCACTCCCTGGGAGCAGCACAGCCCTTCCCAATATCCATACGGCAGCATCGTTCATCCCAGGGCGCCTGTGGGAAAACCGATGGGGAGAAAAAGGGGTTGAGCTGTTCTCCAGCTGTGAGCCCATGGTCCCAGCCACTCCACAATCGTTATTCCCGGTGTGACAGCATGTGACAGGGCACAGGAACCTGGGATTGTGCTCTGGCTTCAGGCCCTGGGTCCACCAGCTTCCAGCACATGACCCTGGGGTCACGGCCTGGCCTCAGTCCTTGTGTCCACCATCCGTCCAGTCTGTGACCCTGGGACAAAGTAGTCAAAGCTTCTGGTCTGGCACTGACACACACAAAGATCAAGTTTGGCCCAAGATGGCTGCGGTGCTCCAAGCTGCCTCATCCTGGCTTTCAGAGGAAAAGGATGAGCTGGTGAGTGGGACAAGGCTGGGCAGATGCTGAAGGAATTTGGGTTGAGACTTGTCCTCCCTGTGGCGTCAAACCAAGGAGCAGGGAGTGGGGATGCCTGAGCATCCTTCCCGTGGGCAGGAGGACCAGGGAAGGAGGGAGATGGTGCCATGTGTTGAAGGTCAGCAGAGGTGGGCAGAGGTTGTTGGTGTTTCCCAGTGACCCAGCCCTGGTCAGGATGTGCAGCAGGGGTTGGTACCTGCTGGTTTCTCGGTGCTTTGAAGCTCTTTGAGTTCTGTGTGTCCGATACTGTGAGACCTCCAAAGAAGGAGCTTCCCAACCCGGAGGATGTTCCAGCAGGGAAACAGGGAGATCCTGCCAGGGTATCTGTGGAGCAGAGGGGACAGGCTGGGATGAGTTGGGTCCACCTGGCTCCTCCAGAGGCAGTGCTGGGGTTTACAGATCCTGGTAGGAGAGAGGGAAACCTGTGACATGCAGCCAGCAGAGCCTCTTCAAACCAGCTCAGGCAGAAAAATGAATCTCCCAACACAACCAAGGCAGCAGGATCACGGGAATGGCTGATGGGGGTGTCAGGGCTGCCCCACTGTGGGCAGGAGGCATCTGTGGTCACTGTCACCTCACGAAAGTCAAGGTGACTTGTCCTCACCTGTGACATTTTCCCCCACCAAAATGCTTTGCAGCGAGGGGAAAGGGAAGGGAGAGCTGACATCCCATGGGATGGAGGATGGGAGAACAATCCCACAACAAACAATGTCTCATCTTCGGGTCTTTCCGGCTGCCTCTGACTCGGGCTTGCAGCTCCCGCCTGGCTTTGCCTACTCACCGCTTCTCACCTGCCCCCACGAAAACGGCTCCTCCTGACTCATCCCACACCCTGCTCCTGCTCGAGAGCCGGCGGCTGAGTCAGGCATCGGCACTTCCCCACCTCCCCTGGAGCCTCTCCAGGACACAGGGATGTGGCCATGGTTGATGCTGCTGTGCTCATCAGCCGTACCTTGATGCCCCCTGAGCAGGGCTGGGCTCTGTCTCCCGGTCCAGACAGTCCCTGATTGTGGGATGAGGCATGGTGACACCACTGGTGACATGCAGGAGCCTGCTTGGAGCTTATGGCACCTCAGGAAATGTAGAGATGGGTGAATGCTTCATCCTGCAGGGTCTGGGGATGGCAGGAGTTACAGGGGCTGGAAAATGGGGTTCTTCCATGGTCTCCTACCCCGTATTTGAGGACAGAAGTCCCTGCAGCTGAACTTGCTGTCACACAGTGGAGCCCAGGTGACAACTTGTGGGTGCTCCTAAGGGTGGGGGACACTGGGCTAGACCACCCTGCCGGTTTCTGCCAGGGCTTAAGGTCTTCACAGCAGCTCAGAGGTGAAAAGGTTCGGCTGAAGAAGCCGAGAGCGGACAAAGGGACCGTCCTGCTGCCACCATCAGATGTCACACACACTGTCCCTGTGCTCTGTCCTCCCTGGGGAGATGCTGCTGAATTGTCCCATCCCAGCAGGCAGTGGAAGCGCTCTCCATCCACGTGCAAAGGAGTGCAGGCCTGGGAGAGGTTCACTGTTCCCTGCCAGAGGGTGACCCTTGCTCCAGACGTCGTCCCAGCCGCTCGCTCTGAAACGCTACCGGTGCCAACCCCCAAACCCCGCCGTGCGAGTCACTGTCCCAGGGCCAGGAGAGCAAAGTCCTCTGGCGTTGGCCCAGCAGAGTTCAGAGCCCATGAGAGCACTGCTGATGCAGGAAGGTCACGCAGGCAGAGCCGGCGTGAGGAAGCCGAGGGCTGTGAGGCCGCTCTGAGGGTCAGAGGAGCCCTGCTGCTTGCAGGAATGCGGCCAAATGCTGCCGAGTCCAGAGCCTCTATCCCAGGTGTGCCAGAGAGGGAGATGCAAATGATCCCCTCCTCTTTCTGGGAATGAATGGGAGAAAGGAGAGGCAGGTTCCTGTGGCCACGTCCCTGCTCTCCCTGAAAATCCCATCTTTGTGGCCAACAAGCAGAGGTGGTGAGGGATGTGGAGCACCAGCAGCTTCCCCCCAGAGACCTTCACCAGGTCCAGCCATGGCACGGCCGTCTCTTCCTTGCTGGGGATCCCCTTGGGCTGCAAAGTTCACAGGGTGGACCTCAGGAACAATTTCTTCATGGACAGGGTGGTCAGGCACTGGAAGGAGCTGCCCAGGAACGTTTGGTGTCCCCATCCTTGGAGGTGTCCAAGGAACGACTGGATGTGGCACTCAGTGCTCTGGGCTGGGGACAAGTGGTGATGGGTCCAAGGTTGAACTTGACAATCTTGGAGATCTTTTCCAACCTTAATGATTCTATGATGGGCAGGGAGGAAGATCTCTCTCCTCCTCTCCTCTTGGTTCCCTCTGACCAGAAACCAGAGCACAAAAACATTGACCTGGGCTCAAAGCCACTGGAAAGAGCAGTGACTCTGACCTCCTCTCTGCACTTGAGGTTCCAGGTTGGGATTGTGGTGATATAATTACCCTGAGCAACTTCCAGCGAAGGTTGGGAGGCCCTATTAATTACTGTTTACAAAATCTTCTGCTGTTCCTGGATGAAAGGGTCGACAGGGGAGAGCAATTATTAATGTTACTTGTCCCACCTCTCCTCCATCCCAACATGCTTCCTCTAATTGTGCCTTGGTGCCTGCCTAATTTATTAAATGCCCACGTGGTGCACCCCAAAAGTCATTATCTGATGATTCATAGTGAGACAATAAAGAGCTGCAACTTCCTCTATAAAACATGATCCTGCAGTTCATGTGCTCATCAAAGCTGTTCCAAAAAATCCCAACAGCATTTGCCCAGTGTCCAGGGGGATAAAATGCTCACTGCTCCTCAGGGTTTTGGGACCCAGCACCTGCACAACTGCTGTATCCAATGGATCCTGGCAAGATAAGCTTCACCTGTGTGGGCACTGGGAGCCTGCAGCTGTAGATTTAGGGCTGATTTACTCTGCACCCTCCAGGAGAACAGCAAAGGGATGGCAAAGCTTCCTGGGATGATGCAGCAGCAAAAGGGCTCCAGGAAAGGGAATGTCCCAGCACCAAGCACTGCCCTGGCAGAGGTGACAGGGACAGAGACAAGCTCACTCCTCACAGCCAGGTGGCACAGTTTGCTCCAGACAATGCCATTCCCCAACCTGCGAGGCAAGGAGCACACAGGATTTCACTGCTCTGGAGCAGACAGGCCTCCATTCTTTGCAGATTATCCCTGTGCCAGGCTTTGGCATCCCAGGGCTCAGGCGCAGGCAGCCCAGCAGCAGATTTCACCTGGACAAGGACAGTCACCACGTCGGGAGCGCTGCCAGTGCCGTCCTCGCTCTCCCGGCCTGCCTCACACCAGGGCAGTGTTGGCACGCTGGCCTGAGATCCCGGTGACAAACCGGGGCCAAGCCTGTCCTGCAGGCAAGACGCGGTGGGGAGGGAAGCGGGAGCTGAGCGGTGACAGGATGCACCAGCTGAGTAGGAGGAATTGGGTTGAAAATGTGGGCGACTGGGTGAGAGCTGGGCTCCCTCCCCATGCCCGAGCAGGCCACCCTGGGCCACTGCCTGCTGTGCCCTGGCTGCTCACCACCCCTGCGTGAGCAGGGCTGGGGGTGGGGACAGTGCCCTGCCCACAGCCCTGCAAAACTCCTTCACATCTTCAGAGCCACAGCTGCGAGCCAAGGCCTCGGGAATGCTGGGACCACAATGGGAAAATGCTCTTTTCCCTCCAAAATGAAGGTCAGCGCTATTCTCATCCCCATTTTACAAGTCCTCAACTTTTCCTGGGGAAAATACAGCGCACGGGCAAAGTGACGTGAACATGGAGCATCAGTGTCAGAAGCAAATCAGCTGCCACCAAGCCTTTTTCCTCAAGCCAGGCACACACTGTCCCACCACAGGTGTCCCTTACCCAGGACTCATGGAAGACAGCTCAGCTCCTCCCCAGTTCCTTGCTGAACACGGCAAATCCAAGCCCAGAGCTCCGAGAGTTAGCTTTAAACCTGTCCCACTTTGCATCCATACAAATCCAGCAACTGCCTCAGTTTCCCCACCAGGACAAGGAGGATGAGCAAAACACAAGAATGGATGCACAAGGGAGTGAGGATTTAGCCTTTCACAGCAAAACCTGGTGCGAGGCTCTTGGGTGAGGATAAATGGGAATTCACTTAAAATCGACTGGCAAAGCCATGAAGTGCCCCCTCACCTGGCTCGCTGGCACCTCCCAAAACACTCCTGTGTGGTCAGGACTGGGGACACCAGGGTGGCAGCGGGGACAGCAGGGCTGGGGCTCCCCACACAGCCTTGCTCTTCCCCCCATCGCCTGCAGAAAAGAAAGGGGAGAGCCAGCAGTGTCATAACAATCTCCTGCTTAATTAAAGCTCTCCACGTCCTGTGGCACAAAACTAATTAAAAGGCAGCTCGGTGCTTTGAGAGCTCTGGACTGGATGTGTCTGAGTGCGCAAGCACCCAGCACCATCCCAATCCCTTCCTTCCTGAGGGAGGAGCGTCTTGGGGTCTCCCTGTCCTGCTTGTCTCAGCCACGTGCTGTGGCCAGCAGGGCCCTCCTGGTAGGGTGAGTGGCCAAGAGCACCCATCTGCCCCCAGCCCAGGGCACCTCCAGAACAGCCACAGAGATGGGAGCACCGGCAGGTTTCCGACCATGGGACAACGACAAGCCAGCACCCTGATGACAGGACTTTTCCCTGGGATAAGGGAGGCAGAAATCCCTGTGGAGTTGCCCTGGGATGCTCAGCTGTCTCCAGCCCCTCTGCCTGCCATATCTCATGAGCTGCCGCTCACCACCACGGGTGATGCCATCGCCAGGAAATCAAAATCCGTGGGCTCAGAGCAACCTTTGGTGCCCAGTTAGACATTCCAGTGCAATTCCCAGTGTGGCCCAGATCCATTATCCTATCACCCATGGGACTCACCCTGTCTGTGGCTGGGAGAGCAGCAAACGCCCTGGGTACAAAGGCAGCTCCAGCTTGTGGATACTGGTGACGCTGCCGTGTGACAAACACAGCTGTCACCGCTCAGGGCCTGGCACTACTGTCCTGGCTCAGCTCCTTCCATACAGCCTGGGAGGAAGGAGGGATGCTGTGCAGGAGGAGCAGCACCCCGGGCTGGGCAGTGAGACCAGGACAGATGGACACACCACTTAATGGTTGGGCTTGATGATCCCACAGGTCTTTTTCAACCTTAACCGTTCTGAGATCACTGCACTGCAGGTCTCTCCTTCTGGTGATCCCTGCAATGCTGACAACCAAACTTCTCAGCCAGAAACTGGACTCTGAATTTTGTGAAGCTCGTTAAAGGCAGGAAGGTTAGATTCACCCTCAGTAACTAGTTTTTCATGAGTTTATTATGCTATGAGCCACCACTGAAATTGTTAGGGTTGCAAAAAACATCTGAGACCATCAAGTCCAACCATGAACTCAGCACTGCCAGGGCCACTATTAAACCATAGCCCCAAGTGCCACATCTACCTGTCTTGGAGATCAAATTTTCCACGGTGACAGCAGAGGAGTGGGAGTGGGGATTTCTCCTGTCCACTCTCAGACTGTCTGGAGCTGGGGGCAATCCTGGGCTCCCCCACCCCAAATCCCAGCCTCCTACAGGGAGCACATTGCTTTGGCTCTCACAAAGCAAGCGCTGACTCTACCTTGGGTTGTCCCCAGCCATGCTACCCAGACTCATCTCACCTCTCCCCTCTCCAGGTCATCGCCGTGGTCATGGACATGTTCACTGATGTGGACATCTTCAAGGACCTCCTGGACGCCGGCTTCAAGAGGAAAGTGGGAGTCTACATCATTTTGGATGAGACCAATGTGAAGCACTTCCTTCAGATGTGTGAGCGAGCCCACATGCACGCTGGACACTTGAAGGTAGGGATGACCAGAGGTCTGAAGCCAGGGAACCTCCTCCAAACATAGGCAGATAATCAGAGTTATCAGCTCTGCTCCCTCCTGTCTTGGGGAATGACAACCCCCATGGCTAGAAGAGTTTAGTCCATTTTTCCTGTAGCCAAAGCTGGGGTTGATGCCCAAATTCAGGAGCAGCAGAACGGAGGGGAAGGGGTGAGAGGCGGGGATGTGGATTTGCACCCAGCAAAGCTGCATGCAGAAAGCCCAGGGGGCTGCTGGTACCCAACCAGTGCTGGGATTGGGACAGAGACGTGTTTGGGGGGTGCAGCCCCACAAGGGTGGGCACAGCAAAGCCCAGGGCAAACCTGTGAGCTCAGCTCCTCCTGGGGAATGAGCTGGCAAGAGGGAGGGAGCAGCAGATGCTGTGCCAGAGCCAGATCTGTGCTGTCACCAGCTCCCTGCCTGCTGCTGCCCCAGGGGCAGGACCGGCAGCAGCAACCTCCGGCCGGTTCTCGCGCTTTCAGGCTCTCCCGCAAGTCAGAGGCTGGAATTAAAAAACTCGATTTTCCCCTTTTCCGGAGCCTCCGCCCCAGCACAGGGCCGGGAGCGGAGCAGTGAGACTCCCACACTGCCTGAGGCCCCAGCAGCTGCCAAGGATGCCCTCACTGCGCTCGTTGTGCTGGGCAGCACACGCTGGAGGGACTGATCTGCCCGCACATGCCGTGTTCTCCGGCCACAGATGCACATGGAATCACTCCTGTGCACCAATCTCGTGTAAAACCAGGGAAGGCAAAGCACAAGGGGGGAATCCTGGCAGTGCAGGGGTCGTTCGGAGGGGGCTTGGAGCAGCCTGGTCTAGTTTAAGGTGCCCCTGCCCATGGCAGGGGGTTGGAATGAGATTTAAGACCCCTTCCAATCCAAGCCAATCTGGGATTCTGTGATTCCCCTTCCGTGTCCCTGTGTGAGCAGGGGGTGCAGAGAAAATCACCTGTCACAGAGCTCATGTGAAGGCAGAAGAAGGGGCAGAGGAGAGGACAGGGGGTTATTTCAGCCTCAAGAGCAGCAGCCAGAGCGGGGACCCCCACTCCAGCCACAGGACAGTGCCAGGCTCCCCCCTGGGCACAACGCTCCCATCGCCAGCATCGGATGCAAACACACCAAAGCAGCCCCACGGCCTCACTGGGGGCTTGCAGACCCCCCTCTCCTGGCCACGATCACTCAGCCTCGCCTGTTGCTCGGCAGAAAGGTGATGTTGCTGCTCCTGACGTCAGCTGGCCACGTGCCCGCTGCCAAATGCCCGCCGGGAAGGCCCGTGCCTGGGCAAGCTCCCCAGATTTGCTTATGGTGAGGGCCAACCCCTGGCTGAGCAGGAACACGTAGGAGCCACGACACCCTCACACCTGGCTGGCACGAGGTGGGGTAAGCGGGGGCTCAGGGACCCCCACGCGGGGAGCACCGGCTGGCCAAGCCCCACACCTTCCCCAGCTGCCGTGCCCGCCGGCCTGGCTTAATTGCTGCTCCCAACAATTAAAGCAAACACAGCAGAGCTTTTACCTGCGTCCAAACTCCCTGAAGAGTCTGGGATCCCGCAGGCTGCTGCCGCTTCAAGACCAGAAAAGCCAGCGCTGACGCACTCCGGTGTTTTCCTGCATTAGCAGCCCGGTGGCAGGACTGGAAAAGCAGGAGAACATCTGCAGAGCTCGGCAAATGTCTAGAAGTTGGGATTTGCCACATACTGCAGCCAATTCGCTGGCACGGGATGCAGGAGGAGGTGAGGAAAGTAGGGCAGAGTCTGGGAGCTGCTTCGTAAGCCAGGAGATGTTAACAAAACGTCCCTCGTTATCTCGGTGCCTTTGCTGGCAATTAGCAACCGGCTCGGGCAAGGCAGGCACTGCGTTGAGCAAAGGGCTGCCTGGGGAGTGATTCACCCACCCCGGCTCCTCAGCCATCCCGCTGCCTCGGCAGGGATTAAAGAAGCAGGGTTTACTTAACAGCAGCTATACACCAGGAGCCAGGAGGAAAAGGGACCGGCACTGGGTCCCTGAGAAAAACCCACGGCTGCTCAGGGAATTTGGGCAAAGGGTTGTCTCTGAGTGGGAGATCGATGCCCAGGCTGGTGATGGGCAGAGGGTGAAGCCTCAGGTGTCAGCTGCTCTCCCAGCAGCCCCATGGGTAGAGATAACAAGGGACAGGGATGGGAATTGCCATCCCAGCCTCCTTGCCAGCCAGCTCCCAGCCCCCTCAGTGCAGCACACTGACAGAAATTAGGGTGCTCAGCAGCAGTTTCCCCCCAGCCACAGCAGGCAAAAAGGAAAATGCTATGAAAAAATTCAAATACACCAAAATACCCTCCAAAATTTCTCTGTTCAGTGTATGAAACTTCTCTGGAAACAGGGTCAGGAAAGCTGTTGCTTTCACATCATCTACACTGAATCCTCCTGCCAGGTGTGGGGGAGCAGCGACCAGGGGTGCACCTGGGCTTAGGGCTGTGCCCAGTCATGGTCACAGGGAGAGAGCCCAGGAAAGCAGACGAGGAAGGCTGGAGGAGGGGAAGACAAATATTTTTGATGCTTTTCTTCAAAAAATGAAACACACAGAAAAACAGCCAAGGAGGGCATGACCCAGTGATGACACAGAGCCTTTAGCAACAGCATTACCAACATCCCAGCAGGAACAGGAGGAATGCAGGAGCTTTCTTAAGAAAATATTTTCTCCCCACCCAAAAGGAGCCCAGTTGCCGTAGAAGATGCTATCTGCTCTGCTGTGGAATGTGTCCAGAGACAGGAGCCAGACTGGAGATAAAAAAAACACCAAACATTTTCTCAGAGCCAGGGCTGCCCCACCATCCCCGAGTTCCCTGAGGAGGAGATCCAAATCCATTCCAGGGACCTGCTCCCACATCACCGGGTTTCATTTCCCCAGGGTGACAAGATGTTGCTCCACTGCCTGATTTCCCACCAGCCCCGAAAAGCAGGACTATATGCCCAAATTTAGGAGCACAGCAAAGGGGGAGTGTGGTGGAGGACAAACCCGCTGCCAGCAGGTCCATGTGGGCTGTCCTGGGGTCACCACCTGCCCCTAAAAGCCCCTGTAGATCTCCCACTGGAAGCAGTTGTGGAACCTCCTCTCCCATGGTGGCGTTTGCATGGATTGCAGGAGCTGGGGAGCGCTTGGCAGCACCATCACACAGCACTCGCCCACGGACACAGGGGCACCGAGTTCAAGAGATGGCAAACACAGCCTGGCACACAGGCAAAGCAGGAAACTCTCCAAGCTGAGTCCATGGTTCACTGCGTGGCCTTGGCCTCCTCTGAGCCGGCCATGAAGAGCGTTCCCACTCCTCAGAGGGGCTGTGGAGCATCCAGAGGGGCTTTCTAGGAGGGGTGGATGATGCTCTCACACCAGCCCTTGGCTCCTGCTCACACCTCTGCCTTTCCTTTGCAGAACCTGCGCGTCCGCAGCACTGGAGGGACAGAGTTTTTCACCCGCTCAGCCACCAAGTTCAAAGGGGTTTTGGCCCAGAAGTTCATGTTCGTGGATGGGGATCGAGCCATGTGTGGATCCTACAGGTAAATCAGTGACATCTCCTCTTGCCCACCCCCTGGAGGTGTTGGTCAAAGGATCGACATGAACCCACGTGGTCCAAGACCCCAGGACCCCATGCCAGACTTGCTCTCCTCCTCCTAAACTGGGAGATGATTTTCCAAGCAGATTTGGAGTGGGCCCCAAGGGGTTCCCACTACTCCCTACACCGCCAGGCCTAGGACACTCGTCCATCTCTGAGGTGGTGGGACACACCAAGCGTTTCTGTGCTGATGAACACAAGGAAGGACCAAAGCACCAACTGCAGCCAGTCCCAACTCTCACACCAACCTCAGCTTTTCCAGTCAATTTCCTACACAAAGTATTTTTCAGTTTGTTCAAAGGAAAACTTACTTTGGTAAAAAATAGACCAGCCCTGGTCAGGTTTTAGGTCTAAAAGACAGGTTTTATAAACATGGAGCTGAAACATTTCCTCATTTCTGGCCATAACAAATAACAAATCCATTTAAGAGTCATTTTTTTAACTAACCCAAACAGATCAACACCAAAGTAAAAAACTGGCCCACTGCAAACGCCTTATATTTTTACTTCAAGTCCCACTGTGCTCAACACTTCAACCCTTCACTCTAATTTGGGATGGAAGCTATTTCGTCAATCCCATTATTATTATTATTAATGTTTACAGTGAGATCACGTCCCTGCTGGCACCGTCAGTCCCCTGGGGAAAGCCAGGGCTGGGGAGAGGTGTTATTTACCAGCAAGTGCTCAGAGAGTCTCCAATGTGTTTCTGTTTCAGCTTCACCTGGTCCGCGGCAAGGACAGACCGAAATGTCATCACAGTCCTCTCGGGCCAGGTGGTGGAGGCATTTGACAAGCAGTTCCAGGAGCTCTACCTCATGTCCAAGGGGGTGAGCCTCAAGTCCATCTCCATGGGCGAAGAGCCCGAACCCGAGCCTGTAACGCTGCCCTCCGTGGTGCCGGTGACCCCCGCCAATGCTGTGGTGAAGAAGCTGATAAACCCCAAATATGCCCTGGTGAAGGCCAAGAGCGCTGACCAGATCAGCAAGACCTCGTCCGAGAACCAGGACAAGAACCAGAAGACAGATAACAAAGGCAAAGCACTTCCCGAGGGCCAGGGGGGTGACCGGCATGGTGACGTGGCAGACCTCTCCCTGCTCATCCACCCCGGCCTCCTGAACCTGGAGAAAGCCAACATGTTTGACTACCTGCCCACCTGGGTGGAGCCTGACCCCGAGCCTGGGAGCGAAGTCTTGGGCTACATCAATATCATTGACCCCAAGGTCAAGAACGTGAAGCTCTCGCAGATGAACCGCATCAAAGTCTGCGACGTCTCCCAGGCCAGCGCCCAGCACCGGCAGATGCTGAAGAACAGGGAGATGGAGGCCAGGAAGAACTCAGACCATGAGCCACCTCTGCTGTCCCCCAGCCACAGACAGATCCCACAGCCCCCCATGGAAGCTCCTGCAGCCCCCACTACCAGCCCCATCGAAAGCATCAGCTGGACAACGAGGCAAGCAGGGACATTTGCCACTTCACCGTTGGGCCACCACTTGAAGCCACAGGAGGAGTCCTTGGAGGATGTCAAGCCTCCAGTTCCAAAGCCAAGGACCGTCCCTGTTGGTGTCCTCATGACCAAAGTCGTTACAACCTGTGACAGCAGCACTGCCCTGGAGGGTGACACACAACCACCACTGACCGACCAAATGGGTGTGAAGCAGGCGCGGGAGGAGAAACCCAACCGAGCCTCAATGGAGACCTGCCACGTCCAGCCAGACCGGCCAGTGGCAGCACCACAAGAGGACAAAGGGCCTCCCTGTGCCCACAACGGGCTGGGAGAAGAGGAGGAGGAGGAGGAGGAGGAGTACATCACCCTCAGTGACCAGGAGAGCTACTCCAGCAGCTCTGCTGACCACAGCTATCGCCGCTCCAATGCCTCCTCCATCTCAGACGAGTACTTCGAGGTGAGGGATCGTTACGGGCCCCTCCGGAGAACCAACTCGGACGTCACCCACAACGGGGAGATCCTTCCCATGCAGAGGAAGCTCAGTGACCCTCACATCAGCCGGGGCACCTTCCTCAGCCCCCTGGGCAGCCTCCCGTCCCTGAAGCACATGCGCTTGGAGGACATGACGAAGAGAAGGAGCAATGCCGTGGAGATCAGGCATGTGCTGCCCCACAACATCCTGGATGGCAACAGCTCCTACCCCAGCAGTGCCGCCCAGGTAGGACTTTTTGCTATAACTTTATGTTTCTCCACCCTACGAGGGCTGCAAACCTGGAAGTGACCCAGTCAGCTCAGCCAAGGCGCAGTGTCATCCCGACCTTTGGTGTTGTCCTAGATGCTGAGATCAGACTTCTCATGTAGGAGAGTAACACCCTGCACGTGGCCCTGGTCACCCAAGAGGTGACCAAAGAGGTGGTGGCCACACCACAGCTCTTGGTGTCCAGCAATGGGGAGGAGTTTGGTGATTAAAGATCACCCCACAGCACTGGGCTGGGGACAGAGCCCAGCAGCTCCAGGCACATCTGTACAGATGTGCTGGGACTCGCTGAGCTCCATCCGCAGTGGCATCATGCCCAGCTAGGGACAGACTGTGCATGCAGGCGTGTCCTTCTCAGGCTTGTTTTCCAGCGCCTTGCCAGGGTGATTAGCATCAAAGGGAAAGCGCTCGGACACATAATTAGGCAGAGCAAGACAGCGGAGAAACAGGGACAGCAACATCTGTGGGCGAGTGCCACAGTCAGCAGCTTTGTGGCTGATCCACAAGTGACGCCAGACCTTGTCACCACGCAGGGCCAGCACCCTGCTGCAATTCCATGGGAAGCATGCCAGAATCCCAGTGCTGGGAGCACAAGGTCACAGCAGCATCCCCACCACAGCCGGAGCATCATCCCACCCAGGCAGGGGTGATCACACTGTGATCCCCCTGTTTCCACCCAAGCTCTGCAACCTCTTGCACCTCTGCCAAGCATTTTGGTTTCTCAAGGCTCCCCGCCTGCTGTTTTTGGGGCATTCAAACCCCCAGGGCTAAACCAGCAGCTGAAATCACTGAAACTGCCTGGGGTTACCCTGGCTGAGCATCTAATCTGTATTTACAGGGAATTAAATTTACTATCCCAGAGTCCACTTGCTTCTCCCTTCCCAGCCAGTGACAGGGAGCTTAGAGCTTTAATCCTCGCACATCAAATACCCCTGAGCCCTGCAGGGCAAGGAGCACCGAGCTCTTTGATGCTTTGTGACCCAGGTCCCAGGTGCCACCTTGCTGGGGATGGCTGGGTACGCTGGTGTTCCTGCAGTAACTTGTTCTGGCCCTTTGATGAGAGGCAGATAATTAGCACAGCATCAGGGTTAGGAAAGCCAGCATTCGGTGGAGAGGTGCAGGGAAGAGTTTCTCCCATGTGTAAAAATAATAAATTGAAGTAACCCTTGATTAACTCTCGAAAACTCAAATCTGATGGGAATCGCCATCAATTCCCCCAAATGTTTTTTTTTCAGGGTCCGTATTTCTTATGTCCTGGCCCATTATCCAGTGTGGCCCAAAACACAGGTGGAGGCTCACTCAGGGCAAACATCGTGTTTTCCATGTCATGGAAACCGATTTCTCTCTCAGTTTCTCTCTGGAATTCACCTTCCCTAAATACACAACCCCATTCACACCTGGATGCACAGCAGGCTCAAGGAGAGTGCCAGGGGCACCTGGGTCCTCGCCTGTCCCTCTCCCACCTGCAGAGCCCCTGCTCCTGTACAGAGCAGAGGTTTCCAGACAAGCCCCCTCCCATTCACCCCTCAGTGACAGCAAAAATCCCCACCCCACCAGTTCCACGGCCACATGGGGGGCCCTTACCTGGGTACAGGACCCTGCTGATCATCCCTGGCATGATGATGAGAAACAGGGGCAGCATCTTCAGGTAGCTGGCCAGGATGGAGCCGGCCTTGGCGTGGCTCAGGTTTTTAGCAGAGAGTGACCGCTGGACGATGACCTGTGGAGAGCCAGGCAGGAGGGCTGAGCAGCACCAACATCTATTCCACATCAGCCTCTTCCTTGCCAAACTGCATCCCAAACGCTGGAGCCACTGGGCATCAGGCCCAAATGCAGTGTAGACATGCACCCAACCCACAGCAGGGTTCCTCTCCAGACCAGTAACAGGTTGGGGTTACACCGTAGCACCAAAAAAGCCCAGTGCAACCACAGCAGCACGTCCTCCTGCCAGCAGCAACCATTCCCCACCACCACCCTCCCCCCTCTTGCCCCTTCTATCCAATCTCCTCCCCAAAGAGTGCCCACAATGACATGGAAACCGAGTCCAGCCTCCTCCTCCCACAGATCCTCTCAAACCATCACACCTCAAAGCTCTGGCCAAGCTGTGTCCATCCACAACACAGCCACCCCTTGGGTTTTGAGGCAATCCCTCTTAAATAGGAAACATCCATAGGAATTGCTGATTCAAAAGAGCTCAGAGTCTCTCCAAAGGCTTCCAGAGAAGTGCTCAGCACTCAGCAGGATTTAGGCACTCCTGAGCAAGCACTGGCTCATTCTGCAGGCAGGCAGGAAGGACAGGGTGCCAGTTCCTGGGGTGGGATACTCGGGAAAGCCATGGCTGAACTTCTTCCCAGGAGCCAGAGCATGTCAGGAGCCACAGGAGCCACCACCCAGCTCAGGCACATGATGAGCTCAGAGGGAGAAAACTAAATCATCCTTAATCCTTCTCACCTGAAGCCATCTCAGACCTTAACACTGATTTTAAACAGCTCATTAAATCAATCTTGGGCTACCTGAGCTAAACTGCTTTAACACAACCCTCCTGGTCAAAGCAGGAGGTGGCAGCTCCAGGGCCGGGGAGGTCTTTGGGATATTGGGACTGCCTGAACACCGAGCTGATGCCAGCAGCAGCACAGTGAGGGTCATGGCAGAGGCAGGGCAGGTTGGCACAGCCAGCTCTGCAGCCTCCTGGCCCCAGCTCCTCCTGCCATCAGCACCTTGGCTCACCAGATCCCACCTCCCCTGGTACCTCTGCACAGGTGCAATCGCGCCTCCAGATCGAGGCGCAGGCACACCCAAAGAGGAGATAAACATCTGGTGACCACAGCCGTGTGTTACAGCCTTACCCAGGCCAGAATTAAGATTAATGGTGCTCAGACCTGACCCAAACGTGTGTCTCAACCCAGCTAATGAGAGCCACCCCCGCAGTGGTGTTGCAGCTCACTGTTGTCTCCTGATCCCACCTCCTCTCCCAGCCCTCCATCCTTTCATCTGATCCTGGCAGTCACCTCATCCCATAGGTTGGGTCTGGGTGACTGAGTGCTCTTTGGGCCTGACATGAGGGCTTGGATGATTAAAGTGGGTGTTTAGGCTGCTGCTGGAGAGAAGGTGTTGAGATGCGTTGTCCTGGATTTCCTGGCAGGAGGGACTTGGCTCAGGACAGCCCTCAGATTGCCAGGGCTGCTTGGGAAGCGGCTGCTGAGTGCTGGGAGTGTTTGGTACCAGAGTCAGAAATCAGAGGAGCAGCCATGGTTAAGACTTGAGGCAGTTTTGAGCTGCCACTGAATCTGGGCAAGGGACCAAAGGACAGAGGGATTTGTCCCTGAGGACCATGCCCTGGTGAAGAGGTGCCCTTACAGGGAGCAGCATCCTATAAAACCCAGAGCTCACTCCTCTCTCTGCTCTTTCCCAAACAGGGGACGCACATCTACCGCTACCAGCCCAGGACCCCCGTGGGCAGAGAGCAGGGCAAGGAGGTCTCCTGCTCCCCAACGCACGAGAAACCCCTCGGGGCCACCAAGTACCGAGGGGATGGAGCAGAACCCAAAAAGACCATTGCAGGCAGCCAGCCCTACTGGCAGAGCAAAGCCTTCAGCCCCAGCAAGCCCACGGCACCGGGCCACCTGCCCCCAAACAACCCCAGAGCATCAGGCAAACGCTTCACCTCCCTGCCCGAGAGCCAGAAGCCAGCCGAGGAGATGAGGACACCGCTGGGCATCCCGCTCTCCAAACTGTCCCAGTCCAAGCACCTCAAGAACAGGGTCGTGGGGGCCCAGGGTGCTTCTGTGGACTCCAAAAAGCAGCCCCCTGAGACTAGTGGCCAGAAGGACCAGTAGGTGCTGGTGACAGTGGCCTTGCAGAGCTGGTGGAGCCCAGGCGCCGCCGCGTTCCTTGGGGCAGGGGGTTCTTGTTTACATTTACCTGGTCGGTGCACCAGTACCACGTGGCCATGATGGACAGCCCAAAAGTCATCCCAGTCCAGGGCAGATCTCCAGAGACCGGGTCTCGGAAGAGGTGCATGGCATCTGCCCTGGGCAGGTGGCAGGTAGTGTTGGGAACAATCTTGGACGGCACGGCCTTTAAATAGGCCTCTTCCAGGTTGGGGTAACCTCCGATCTCGTTAAAAGCTGGAAAGCATCATTGGGGGAGCTGGTTAGAGAGGAGTGAAACCCGGCGGTCTGTGGGATCAGCTGGCAAAACACTCCCCAGCTCCTTAACCCTGCCTGGAAAGGGAGGGATCGTCCGTGATTGTGTTTTCTTCCAGTTATTTAAGAGACTCTTCTGTTATCATTTTGCACAGCAGGTCCCACTGCAGTCTGCCCTCCCTTCGGAGGGTGACCCGTGTCCTGGGACAAAGACTCCTCGAGGGACCCACCTCTTTTAACCTTGTACTGTAAAAACAACCTGTTCATTAAAGCTCCCTGGTCCCACAGCAGGAGAACCTCGCCTAAGACTATTAAAATGCAAGATTAGGTGGCCTTGGACTCAATAAACTGCAGCTCAAGGTGCCTTGGCACAAACGTCCAGCCAAACATTTTCTACCCCCCTGAGCATTTCCCCAGCACCCCCATGTGCCCCCATCCCCAAACCTCCAGCAACCAGTAAAAGAAAAATAAGAAAAGAAGCCCCTTTTCACTGCATTTTTCCTAGGAAATGGGATCCAAGGTCTGAGCCTGAGCTCTGACAAGGAATATGTGCCTTCAACAAGCCCTTGCAAGCCAGCCCCCAAGCCCTTGGCAGCTGCCCTGTGCTCCTCCTGCAGCACTGCCAACCAGCCTCGGACTCTGCCCTGGCTCCCCACTGCCTCCCTGCTCCTGGGGGGCACAGGATGAACCCTCCTTGCAGCTCCCCCGGTACCGCCAGCGGGAGAATTTTGGAGCCAGAGGCATCACTGTTTGGAGGAAGGGATGGGAGGCACCCACCCCACTCCCCCCACACCCCACGGCCACCCACGCAGCAGCCTGGGGAGATGAGCAGGGAGGGGCATTGGCACCTCCAAACCCGTGGCAGCTGCTGATGCTTGGGAGAAGAGAGGAGGCTCCGGAGGCCTCACAGAGGGAAGAGTCAAAGCAAGATCCATGAGCATCCCTTGTTGGATTCCCCACATCTGGTCCTGCTGTCACATCCTGGATCCCTTCCATCCCTGCAGTCCAGACCCTCACTCTGTCCCCTCCAGTGCAGCAGTGTGAGGTGGGAATGTGCTCCTGAGCAGTCTCCCTCCCTCAGGACCGTGCCCATGGGTGCTGCTGCCTTTAGACCGAGAAAAATCCCTCAGGCATCAGGCACTGGGACCACCAAGTGCCAGCTTGAGCAAATCCCAATTTCCAAGCATTCATCCCCTTCCACTGTCCTCTCCTGCCTGAGAACAGCACTCTCCCTGCAGCCCTCCCATTTCCATGACCAAGCTACAGCCCTGTCCTCATCCCAGAGCGTGCCCCTGACCTGAGGCTTTTGGGGAGCTGGCAAAGGGGCATCACCCACCATACTCCCCGTTGCAATCCATCCCCCTGTGCTTCACAGGGAGTCAGCATTTGGGAGCTCCTCCTGCTCTTGTGCAAGAACCCCTGGCCCCCCTCCAGCGCTTGGTTTATCCAGGCGCCAGCTACTCCCAAGCTTTGCATGGGCGTTGGGCACCAACAAAGGCTCTCCAGAGGCAGAGGCCGAGTGCTGAAAGCAGAGATTTGTGCCTGGGGGTGCGGACCTGCTCCCTTCCCAAAGGTGTTCGCCAGCAAGTCGTGGCACCTACACCTGCCAAGGAGGAAGAGCAGGGAAAATCCCTCCAGGCAGCAGGAACTCAGCTGGCAGATGCTGGGATACAGCCCATGGGCTCTGCTGGGATTAAATCCCTGTGGTGAATGACAAGTGGGGGTGGGATGGCCCAGTCTGTCTCATTTGTGATGCCAGAGCTAGGCAGAGCCATCACCAAGGTCTCTGTTCAGCAAAGTGAACTGACACAGGGGAGGGTTAGATGGGATATTTGGGAAGGAATTCTTGCCTGTGAGGGTGGTGGGGCCCTGGCACAGATTCCCAGAGAAGCTGTGTCTGCCTCTGGATCCCTGCAAGTGTCCAAGGCCAGGTTGGATGTGGCTTGGAGCAGCCTGGGATGGTGGGAGGTGTCCTTGCCCATGCCAGGGAGTGGAACAAGAGCTTTTAAGGTCCCTTCCGTCCCAATCCATTCTGGGATTCTACTGAGTGTCCTTTATTAGCACAGCCTGACAGGAGCTGGAGCAAACTGAGCACCCTTGGAGCACACCCAGCTCTAGGTCCTGAGGTCTCCTGGGACCTGAGGAAAAACCTGTGCAACCAGCAGCTTGTCTTTTGGCTCCCCTGGATCATTGCCTCTGCCAAGCACCCTCACCTCCCTGCAAACACTGTGCCACGTTTGCAGGCAGCAAAGCCAAAACAAACCGGGCTCTGCAACTGCCAGAGGGCATTTTCCAGGCTTTGACTACCTGCCCTCCTCTTCTGGCTCCTCTGCACAGCTGCACCTGGCAGAGACAAGCCTCAGAGAGCCCCACGGCCAAGGACAGCTCCAAACAACAATCCCAACATCCAGGCACTCTGTCTAACGCACAGGCTGCGGCCACGGCTCCAAACTGCCCTGACAGGCAAAGTCATCCTGCCTGGAGCAGCTCTGTTCTGCTGCCAGGGTAGTTCAGTGCCACTGTCCCTTCTCCACAAAGTCTCTGTCCTTTCATCTGACTTTTGTGAATACGCCTTGCTGCATCCAGGGCTCTGCTTTGGCACAGGGGAGCAGCCACAGGACCAGGCTCTGACCCTCCACAGCTCTGGGTCAGAGCCTTTCCTACCTGCCTGCCTAAGCAGCCTTCCCCAGCAGACGGTGGAAGTCGTCTCAGGAGATCCTCTAGAAATCATCCTCTGTAGTTAAACCCCTGCCTTTGAAGCTGGGACCTGACTTTTTGCTTCCTGCTCCTCGGGGCCAAGAGCCCCGATGGCAGAGCCAGGCTGATGAAAGCTCCCAGCCTCCCAAGGATGCTCTGAGGCTGAAAGTGGGGAGACACAACACTGCTGGGGCTACAGGAAGGGCTGGTGATGAACCATCCTCACTCCAACCCGGAGCGGGGCACCAAGATCCACATCCCAACCCTGCAGCAGTGCCTTGTTCCGGCACCACCTTCTGCCAGGCACGTCCCTGGGCTCTGGGATCCTGTTTGGAGACCCCTCCAAAACACCCAGAGCAGAGCCGGGAATTCTGCTTTGCTGTCAAACCCTTGATCAGTCTCTGAGTGAGACGCAAACATGTGGAGCAGTGGTGTCCACAGGAATGTCACCAGGGCAGGGGACAGCCCCGCTCTGAGCACCAGCAGGATGGCACCTGCAGCAGCACCAGCTTTATGGCATCTGCCCTGGTGGAACAGCACACAGGGGAAGTACAGTGCTGGAGGGACACAAGGGGAACACAGATTTTATTAAGGTGATTGCCACAGACCAGGATCCTGCTGGGCATCTTGGCCACCAGATTGCTCAGACTGAATATTTATTTCTGAGACCACCTGGCTGGGGAGGAGAGAGGGGAGGATCTGTGCTGCCCCAGCTCTTACCTTTCACTGCCAGCACGATGGCTCCCAGGACCATGATGAGTGTCTGCAGTGCATCCGTGTAGATGACAGCTGCCAGACCCCCTGCATGGGAGAAAGGCAGAGTGTTGGAAGCACTGCTGGATTCAGGCTTGGAGCAGTCAGAAAATCCCAGTAAAACTGCCAAGCTGGCAGGGACATGCCTGTCACCAGCCTCGTCCTGCTGACACTGTGGTAGGGGAGCCGCAGTGGGAAGGGGGAACAGCTCCTCGATGGGTCCCCAGCCTCACAGATGGGGTGGGAGGGAGCAGCTGAGAGCCACAGGGGCTGCAGCCTCACCAGGGGCTTGGAAGGAGAGCCAAGGGATGGCTGGAGGGGAGGGATGCAGCCCCACACCTCCACACAATCAGGAGGACACCAGCCAGCCCCAGCTCTTCGGGTGCTCCAGTGGCAGATCACATCCAGGACATTGATCTCACCTTCATCCCACCTCTCCCTAAATCCCAGTCCCCCCTTAGTACACCCCTCAGCTCCCCTCCCAGCCCTACAGTTTTATTTTTCCAGCACCTGGTGCTTAGCAGGGTCCCCTTTGTCCATCCAGTGTTTCTCCTATTCCATCCCAAGCTCTCCCTGCAGAGCTGCTGCAAACCCCAGACCTGCTTACCCAGCCAGAAATCAATCACTCAGCACACCAGCAAAAGCATTAAAAAGGAGCAGAATTTTAAAAAATGGGTCAAAAATTGAACCAGTTTCAATCCCAGTCACCGAATCGCATCCCAGGAAGTCAGGGCTGCACCACCCCCAGCCATGCCTGGGATTTGGAATGATGCAATGATCGCACCTGGCTGTGCTCATACCGAGGTGCCTCACATCACAACAGGCCTTGTGGGCAGGAAAAACCCGAGATGGGGTTTGCTTGAAACCAAAGTCTTGCAAAATCCACCGTGTTACGGATACATTTTAAATTGTTTCCCGTTTGGATGGCTGGGATGAGATAACGAGGGAGGATTCTCTGCAGGGTGAGGGAATGTCCCAGCCAAAATAATAACCCAAAGGGCTGGCAGGGATATGCAGTCCCATGCTCTGAGAGTGGGGCTGGGAGCCAGGAACCCACAGTTTCCAACTCCAGCTCCAAACCCTCATCACCTCTGGATCACAGAACCACCATAAGGGCTGACCCTGCACAAAAGTAGCCGGTCCCACAACAGGGAAGCACAGCCAAGAAATATTCCTGAAAGCTTTGGGAAGGGAGGGCAGCAGGCTGCACTGAGGGCAGGGCAGGAGGGAGGGAAAGGAGCCAGGTCAAGGGCTCTCAGGTTGTAAATCCCACAAAAAGAATCCTGTAATAGGAGAAGCCCTGATTATTGCTGGTACAAATAGGTACCCACACAGGAAAGTGCTTAAGCAGTGGTGGGGGAGGAGTTATTACAAATGAAAAGGTGCAATGACAAAAGAGAGGTCATGGGTTGAGTCAACACCTGCTCCAGAAAACTACTCAGATACTGGCTGGATGGGCAGGGACACGAACCCCGCTGGTATAAACCCCTAATCCTTCCAGGAGCAAAAATAATAAAAATTTAAAATGACAAAAATAAAAGCAGAAGGGTGAGCGGTGTGTTTCAGTGAAAGAAGAAAAATGGAGGCCAGCAGATGCTGAGCAACCCACCTGCAATAGTGTAGAGCCCCGTGACCACCAGCATCAGGACAGTGGACAGGTAAAGGTCCCAGCCCAGGCAGACTTGCACGAAGAGAGCCCCCGAGTACAGGTCTGTCTGGGTGTGGAAAAGGAAACGTGAGAGCTGGGACAGATGACACCCACCACCCAAGGGCTGCTGCAAGAGTGACACAGCAGGGAAACAGCCAGCTCTGTGGGTGCAGTGAGGACATGGAAATCTGGAATGGTTTGGGTTGGAAGGGACCTTCAGGACCATCACATTCCTACCCCTTGCCATGGGCAGGGACACCTCTCACTATCCCAGGCTGCTCCAAGCCCTGTCCAGCCTGGCCTTGGACACTTGCAGGGATCCAGGGGCAGCCCCAGCTTCTCTGGACAGCCTGTGCCAGGGCCCCACCACCCTCACAGGGAAGGATTTTTTCCTTATATCCAACATAAATCTCTCCTCTTTGACTTCAAACCATCCCCCCTTGCCCTATCCCTATCTGCTTGTATAAAAAGTCGCTCTCCCTCTTTTTTATAAGCTTTTTAAGTACTGGAAAGTCACATTCAGGTCTCCATGGAGCCTTTACTGACACCCTATGGCACACACCAGGAGGACACTCCTGAAGCCTGGGGTCCCAGGGGGTGGCTGTGTCACAGACCACCTTCCCCCAGCCCGCAGGGAGCAGAGCAGGCGGCTCCAGCTGTCACTGTACCCACGTTCAAGGGGGTGTCACAGCCTTCTGGAAATGAGATATAAAGCGGAGACTCGGAGCTGGAACACCTCCTTCAGCAAAAGCCGTGACACCCTGGGAGGACAGGACCAGACACAGTGACAGTGGCAGTGCCACCACCACGTCTCCACCCATAGCTGAGCTCAGCCATCCCCAGCACTCAGCTGGGGCATCTTCACAAAAACCTTGTTTGGAGAAGGGAATGAGGCCAGAAGGGGCAGGAAGAGGCAAGAAGAGCCGACTCCACACCCTGGCCCCGAGCTGTGACGGGTTCCCACAGCCGAGACAGCGGCTCTGATTTGACATCTCCTCACACACCTCCCAGCAACCCTCCCCCAGCAGCAGAGCTGTCTTGCCCCATCATGTGGGAGCAGTTGCTTGGGATTAGGAAGGTGTTGGGCAGGCATTATTTCCCATGTCAGCCCTCCTCGGCCCAGCTCTGCCCTCCCTCCTCTCTGCTCGGGCACATTCCCACACGGAGCTGAGGACCAGCACTGGGTGATGGAGAGGGGCCACACAGGATCATGCAATGTCAAATCTGAGGTGTGAGCTGCCCAGGAGGGCTCCACCAGCCCAAAACCCAGGAGGGGAGCACACATCCAGCTTCAGCACAACACAAAAGCCGTTCCCCAGCACCTGAGCCTGCGTTAAACACCATCTCAGTTAAATCAAACCAAACCAGCCAGAAGAGCACTTACACCATGATCTTGAGGATCCTAATTCAGGGCCTCTTCCACGGCATCTGGGCCAGGCTTTACACCGCAGTTATGCCTGGCATTCCCAAGGGAGGTACTACATGTCCTCAGCTGCACTTGGGATAGGCCGTGGGTCTGGGAGAGTCCTTGTCAACACCAAGGAGGAATTCAGCCCTGGAATGACCTCTTGAAGAGGAACCAACTCATGGACAACCATGCCATGACCTCTACCAATGGCTCCTCAAATATTTTCCCACTACAAATGCAATCCATCCCCTGAGCAGCGCTACAAGAGGACAACTGAACCCCTCACACAGCACAAGTTTCAGTGACAAGGCAGAAAAGCCCCAAACAAGGGCCCTCAGCCACCTCCTCCCAACAAGACCTGAAGTGGGAACCCAAAATATTCTAAACCTTCCTAGCACAGTGCCAGCCAAGCATCCTTGGTGTCTTCCAGAGCTCCTCGTGTCCCTCAGAGGGATCCATCACTTGTCATGTCAGCACCACCCAGGAAGTTTTCTCCCCTCACCCCGATTTTTTTCCCCCTCCTCCAGCAACCCTTCCCCACAGCCCAGCTGGAAGATTCAGCCCTGGACAAGATATTTCATCATTGCTTCTCCTGGCTTTCTCAATGCTTAATCATTTTTGCAGTCGTCTGCAAATGAGTCGAAGCCTTTGCTATGAGGAAGCAGAGGTATCTCCACCTCCCTTCCTGGTAATTCTGCAAGGGTGGGAAAAAATAAAAGCACATGTGACCGAGGCATTAATAAGACATCCCAAAAACAAAAACAAGCTAATTAAAACCAGGCATGACCTATTCATAAAATAAGTCCTTTCAACCTTAAGAGGAGAGGAGAAGACTTTGAAGTCAGGCTTCATAATCCAGAGAGATCCCTGCCTCCACCGGTGAGCTCACTTGGAAACTTGTTCTTACCCAACTGTCGCTAAAGGCTTCCCAATAAAAGCTGGCTTTGGAGACAGCTTGGGATTAGCAATTGGTGAAGCCAGAACCTCGGTAGAACAAGTTGCCCAGGGTACTGAGGAGTCTCCAGGAGCTCTTTGCCAAGGCTAGGACGCCTGTGCAACTCCTCACATGTTCCTAGCTGGGTGGGACACCAGCTCCCAGCAGGATTTTGGGCTGCCCTGCTGCACCCTGCCATGAAATGTGGAAGGTTGGGGTCCACCAAAAGGAGATTTCCAGGAGAGGAGGGTCTGTCATCCCCATTGCCAAAACGAAGAGCTGAGGGAGCAGCACTGATGCAGTGTCACAGCTTGGGAGAACGTAGAGCAAAATCCGTCTGTAAACACAGCATCTGCAGGGAGAGGAGGCAGGAAAAACCCAGATAATCCTGGGCTTTGAGGCGGCCCCCAGCAAGGACCAAAGAAATCCCTCGGGTCACAGCCCTGCCTAATTGCTCTGAGTTTCACGCTTCCCTCCCACACTCCCCATTGCGGCCACCACAGGGATGGGGACATCGGGCCAGTTTGGCAACGCCCCTCGTGTCTGCAGACACTCATCCCAACCCACTGCTGGAAACAGCCATTGTCTGTAGGATTTACTGTTGAATGGAGCCAGATGCCAAGATAATCCCCTTATTAGCCTGATTCCTCTTCTGTTGCATCCTGCCTGACTCAGAGATCAGAGAAAGCTCAGCAGACCAAAGAAATGACAGCACTGGCTGAGGAAAGCCTCAGGAAGAGGAGTTTGGGAGTGTCCATGGAGCTCCAAACACAAGGCTGTGTGGAGAAGGGCCCGGAGAGCCGCTGAGGTTCCCATGGGAGCAGGCGCTGCGCAGGGGTCACCACAGGTTCATCTGGTGTTAGGCAAGAGGTGACACCACAACCACCTCCCAAGCTAAGAAGGAGCTTGTAGGACATCCATCCCTTCTGGGCAAAGCCATGGAGAGGCTGGAAACCAAAGGGACCACAGCTTAGTAGGACATCATTTGGTGAGACAAGAGGGGACATGGGTTAATGCCTGAGAAGAGACTGAAAGACAACCTCAAACTAACAGTGATCTCGTTCTTCAAATTCAGACCAGCAAGAACAAATTATCCCAGCAGAAATCCTGTCCTTTTTAATGCCAGGAGGGACCTGTGTGAACCCCACAGATCACAGAACCAGGGACCACAGACTCACACGTTCTCCAGCATGTCTCCTGAGCTCCTCCTGGATCTTTGCTGGGAGCAGGAAGGAGATGTGACACATATGGGGAGTGAGTTACAAGAGTTTACTGGATATCAGGACAATAAGAGAATGATCCAAGCGTCACTGTCCAAACTTGCAAACTGAATGGGTGCTTCAAAAGCTACCAAGATGCTTTCAGGAATAATGCTGCAGGATTTCCAACACCATATACGACTAGGATATAAAGAATATTTGTTATGTGGAAGAATGCCTTCCAGCAGGACAGAGCATGGTTTTGTGGGGGGAAATACAGGGCAGAGCTGCAGCGACAGAGTCACCAGTGCCACATCTGCCACTCTGGAAGCCCTGAGCCAGCAGGGTTGTGGAGAGGGCTGCAATGTCTCTGCAACCTGTCTGTTAAGCCCAAATCTGCCCAGGATCAGAGAGCAGCTCAGGAGGGAGAGACAGGGCTCTCCTGAAGCCAGGGATTCCCATCAGCAGCGCTGAGCTCTGTCCAAGGCGGATGCAGCCTCTCCCTTTGCATGAAGCGCGGCCGGATGTGCACAGAGAGCCCGGGTTGGGCTGCTCCATCCTCCACATCCCTCGGAGGGACAGCCAGAGCTCCCCCCACAGCTCAGCCCAGGGCCTGGGGCTGCAGAACCGCCGTGCAGGGAGCGATGGTGCCTTCACAGATGCTGGAGCTGGTGAAGGCAGAGACAGACGCTGAGCGCCTCGATGTGGGCGCCAGCAGCGCCCCTCCTGCCTCAGACAGCCTCTGCTCGCGCAAAAGCTCTTTTCTTGCAGCCAGCCATCTGCAAAAGCACATTTCTTTTAGCCGCGGCAGAGCCCGGGTCAGATCCACCTGTTCCATCAGAGCAGGATTGCTCCCTCCGGCAGGCTTCTCTCCAGCTTTTCTGAGCTGTTTGCTCTTGATCTCTGTCTCGCTGTCTCCAGCCCCCCAGGGCTGTCTGTGCCAGGCTCTCTCCTGCTTGCCCTAGACCTGGTATCACAGGCTCCTGAGCTGTTTTACCTCGGATAAACTCTTCCCATGGTTACCAGCGTGAGCGGAGGCTGCAGACGGGGAGTTGTGAATGAGGTTAAAATGAGGGGGAAACATCCCTGTGGAAAAGTGCCTGGAAATCAGGCACATTCTGTACAGGCTTGAAGAGCTTCTAGCTGCAGCAAGGCTTCCTTTCCTCAGAAAACCCATGAGCCCCGAAGGAATGAATATATTCCCAGCTCAGTCCCTGGCTCTTCCAGGTCCTTTGGGAATGCCAGAAAGCATCGCTGCCAGAGCATGGACACAAACCCAGGCAACGCAGCCCAACCTCTGAGCACGTTTCACTCACAACCTCTGCTACAAGGCAAGTTTGGGAATCCTGACACACAGCCACACATCCATCGGGGCGCCCTGGAAAGGACCATCGCTGCTGGATCTACCTATGAATTCTTGGGATGTCACACACAGCACCTGCCCACAAACTCCCACTTTTTGTCCCACTCCTTCCTGGAGCATCCTGCAGTAACTGCTCTCCCCCAGTTTGGCTACACAAGGTTTGAACCCAAAAATAACCTTCTGAGAGCTGGAAATAAGTCCTGGATTGGTCACAGAGTTGAAAGGGGGACTACTCACCGAGATTTTGGTGAAGATGGAAAGCAGGAGTGACAGGCTGGAGAGGTACATCTGGATCCTCTCCCCTCCAAACCTCCGCTGGAGATACTCAGGCATTGTGACAATCTGCCAGGGAGGGAGAACCATCACTGCCCTGCCCAGGCCCCATCCTCCTGGGATGGTCCTGGGAGGGCAAGGGGACAGTGTTATTCCCAGAGCAGGACTCGGGCGTCCCATGGGATTCCTGGAAGTGGGGGACCTGTCCAAGGCCACGCTCCCCACAGCAGGCTCAGGGCAGCTGTACATACCCCAGATGAGATGTAGACAGGCACAAACACCCAGGCCAGTGCCAGAAGAGCATAAGTCGCCTGTTGGGAAGGGGAAACATGGAACAAACAGAAAAAACTGGGAAAAAAATGGATCCTACTGCAGCTCAACACTGACTGCAGTGCTAGAGCTGCCCCTGCTCCTGACCCAGCTCTGGCTTACCCTCAAGGGCACATTTACACTTCCAAATGGCTTCAGATGACAGGCACAGGGTCATGGTGGAGACCCCCCCCACCCCTGCCAGCAGGAACCTGCTTCCCTCAGCCCTTCAGCTCCTGACTGGACATTTCCCACCAACTCCTTGAGCACCACACAAGCTAAATGCTTTTTTTTTTTTTTTCCTGCAGGACCCAAGGACTTTGGATACAACGTGTGGGGAAGCAGGGAATAGGTGACCTATTCAGTCACGTCCCTGTTGGGACCTGCAGGGACTGGATTAAGAACTCGGCTCCAAATTGTCCTTTTCCCTGAGCACGTGGAGCTGAGCTGACTCCAGCCTCACAGTACATGCTTTAGAGACTGGAGCAGCTGAGTTAGCAGGGTTGTGTTAATTACCCCCTGCACGGCTCCTCCCAAACCTTTCGAGACTGTGAAATGGTCCATCTGCTGCGACAGAACTCATTGTCTTAATCACACCGCACATTTCTTACATTCCACTCGAAGCCGGCGACAGCGATTCCCCCGGCAGCGCCGGTCCCGGCCAAGCCGAGGAAGAGCCCGGAGCCTTCGCTGCTGGCGAAGAGCGAGGCGCCGATCTGTGGGGAGCAGAGGAGGTGCTGCAGGTGCTCGCAGGTGCCGTGGCCCAAGGCCGGCTCCCCGCGGCTTGGCATGGCAGCCGTGCCAGCTGGACCAGCTTTGGTGCTTCCCCAGGGGATAATGCAGGAAAAGGAGGTGGAAAAAATAATGTCTGAACTGGAGCAACAGGGCTCCAGTTGCTTCTAAAAGTAAAGTGTGGCCAAAGAGCCCCCACGTGGGATGAGGGATGTGTGTGTATTTAGCAAGAAAATCCCTTAGCACATAAACTTCAGGTAGCTGAACGTGATGCTCCCACAACCCAGCTCATCTGGACATCCCTGGTGGGTTTGGGATTGACTTTCTTGTCTCCAGGAGGATGAGGAGCCACACATTGCTGTGTTTGCCACAGTGGCCTCACACCCTGCAGGAGGTGGCCCTGTGCAAGGAGCCAGTGCCAGACACAGGACCTACAGCCAGCTTGTCAAGATCATACAGAAATAAGAGGGGAAAAAAGAAACTTGGGACATGCAGTTTGTTGGAGTCAGCAGGAGCATGCAGGAATGGTGGAGATGGAAGTTTGGCTCCACGGATCCCTCCCCTTGTTCAGAGCAGCCTGTGAGAAGACCCAACAAACTCTGTGCAATGAGAAGGAAAACGCAGCTCCGAGGATGTAAATTCTGGCAGGAGCAGGTGGACAGGATGGGGGAAAGCATGGGCAAGCAGTGGAGAAAGCAGGGAGGGAATTCAGCGTGGCAGTGGTGGGGATGTCCCTGTGCCAAGGGTGTCACAAGAGGGACAGAGGTCTGTCTGTACTTACTGGCCACCAGGCCATGTCTCTCCCAGCAAGGAAATAGCCACTGACAGTGTTCCTGTTCACCCTGCAGGAAGACTGGGAGGAGAAAAGATCAGCACAGGGCACTCTTTCCCTAAAAACCCAGACAAGTCACCAGGACCCAAGTCTCCCAGACAAGAAGCCAAGAGACAGGAGACTCGATAATTAATGGGAGCTCTGCAACTTGAGCTTAATTACATGAAAAGGTGGCTGCACCCCAGGTACCTGGAGCCATGAATAGCAAAGGAAGCACCTGGAGAGGGGGAAGCAGGGAGGATGTACCTGTCCTCGTGCCATCCCCAGCAGACAGGTTGGCTAATAGGACCCAGCTTTGGCCAGGATTTTTCTGCAAGGCAGAATAAATGCGACTGGAGAGTCTTTATCTGCAACTGCTGTAGCTGATGGTTGTTTCTGCTATCAGGGCTGTTATCAGGGCATTTGGCTCAACACCCTGTAATAGACAAGGGGCAGAGCTGCTCACACCCCGCAGAGGCTGGCGGAGAAATGGTTAATTGGTTAATTCCATGGTTAATTCCACCTTGCTCCCAGGCTGTAGGAGCCTTTCCATAGGGGGTGAAAGGGGCAGAGGATTTACACAAAACAGAGCAAGTCACAGAATCCCAGAATGGTTTGGGTTGGAAGGGACCTTAAAGCTCATCTTGTTCCAAACCCCTTCCACTATTCCAGGTTGCTCCAAGCCCCATCCAACCTGGCCTTGGACACTTCCAGGGATTCAGGGGCAACCACAGCTTCTCTGGGCAACCTGTGCCAGGGCCCCTCCACCCTCACAGGAAAGGATTTCTTCCCAACATCCCATCTAACCCTGCCCTCGGGTGGTGAGAAGCCATTTCCCCCTGTCCTGTCACTCCAATGTTCCTTTCCAGCTCTCTTGGAGTCCCTTTAGGCACTGGAAGGGGCTTTAAGGTATCCCCAGACCTCTCTCTTCAATAGGTGAACACCCCTAGCTCTCCCAGCCTGTCTCCACACAGCACAACACAAAATACACAAGTGAAAACTACAAGAAAACAATAAAAGCATTCAAGAAATTCCACACAGAAAAGCCAGCCCTGAAAGCTATTCAAACAAGAAAGCAGAAAGGAACAAAAGACTCTTACCCATATTCCCACGCCAACGTTTAAGGAAAAATAAACCACTACAACAACAAGGTCAGCAATGCTGAACTGCTGTGAGGGGGTAACAGACCCAGCAGTGGAATTGAGCTCCATCATTCCTCTGCCTCCTTCCTCATCCTCAGCCTCACAGGGACAGTCACTGAATTAGTAACTCGTTAGCAGCCCAACGCATTTATCATTAAACAGCCCAGCAGTAGGAATTGTGCTTCCAAAGGTACCTGGGTGGGCAGCCTGGCCTCCACTGCTTCCCACCCCTCTCCACTCCCCAGGGAGCCAAAATCACTTGATTTTGGTGTCTCATAAATGAGCAGGGTTGAAAAATGTCCAAGTGATGCCTCATGTTCTTCCCTTCCTTTCCACCACTCCAATACTATCAATAGCCAAAGGACCAGCAATCCAGCCTCATGGATGCAGTTTGTTCCCAAATTCCCGAGCCCTCATCAATATCATAATTGCTCTGCATGAAACTAGACAAAGTTGGGGGGTTTCTATGTTTTAAAGCAAAGATTGAACAGGAGTTGGGTGAATGCCCGAAGTGGAGCCTGGCACAGCAGTGAAGGCTGACCAGGAGAAACCCCCACAGAAGAGATCACAGAATCATGGAATCATTTGGCCTGGAAAAGTCCTCTAAGATCATTGAGTTCAACCATTAATCCAGCAGCCCCACAAAACCACGTCCTCAAGTGCCACATCTACACTGCTTTTAAATCCCTGGTGATTCCACCACTTGCCTGGGCAGCCTGTACCAATGCCTGACAACCCTTCCCATTAAATTTTTCCTAATATCCAACCTAACCTCTCTTGGTGCATCTAGAGGCTGTTTCCTCTTGCTCTGTTACTTGTTAACTGGGAGAGAAGACCAACCCCCAGCTGGCTGCACCCTCCTGTCAGGGAGTTCTGGAGAGAGGAGACACAGCTATTCCTTTAAAAGCCAACACGAGACAGGCACCCATGGGTTTGGATATTTAGCCATCAGTTTGCTGCGCTGCACGCTTGGCTGGCTCATTCCCAAGTGGCAGCACACTTCCACAAGGTCTCACTAACAAAATAAACACAGCTCAGTTAACGTGCCCATCACTGAAGTCAGGTCAACAGCTCTCCTCTCTTTGAAGGAGCCGTGGCAGCACCGGGAGCAGCTCTGCACATCCCTGAGAGGAACCGACCTTCCCCCTCAGTGCTCGGCTGGAATTTGACCTGCATTAACACATCCAAAGTACCCACACGTGTCAATAAGTCAGCTTGGTGTATCCATTAACATTAAGGAAAGCACCTGGGTTTATCTTTCAACGTCAATGAACCCGCCAAAGTCCTTGGAAGTTTGTCTCCAACATAGAAACGATGTCAACAAAGGTTAATTTTCACTTCTGAACATGCCAAAAGCTTTATGCTCATTTGTAGCACATGACGGAAAGATTAAACCAAACAACCTCTAAATGTTCATCAGTTCCACCACTGTTTTCTTTGCAACAGGTGAGGAACTTGAAGTCCCTGGGACTGGGAGCTGCCTGGCAGTCAGCTGGCCATTCCACCCACACCTGCCCAAGGAGAGCTGGGAAAACAAACCTGGACAAGTTCAGCTCTGCACTATGGCATCTTTTTTAGTTCATCAACACATTCAGGGCAGGCAAGAAACCTCAAAAAAAACCCCTAAAAAACCCCCCAGTTTACCTGTGATGAGCCGACTTGGATTTTACCAGCTGGAACCTACACCCTGCCCACAATATTCCCAAGTCAATGAATCACAGAATGGTTTGGGTTGGGAGGGATCACCTCCGTCCAAAACCTCGCCATGGGCAGGGATACCTTCCACTAGACCAGGTTGCTCCAAGCCCCGTCCAACCTGGCCTTGAACACTTCCAGGGATGGGGCAGCCACAGCTTCTCTGGGCAACCTGCAGCATTGAGCAAGTCCCTGTTGCTCCCTGACATCCACCTGCCATACTTAAGGACACACAGTTTAGAAGATAAAGGACCAGCACATGAACATTTTTAGAAAGCTCACACAAAACAAGTCTTTATTCTTTGTCGCAGAAAATAAATACAGGTGCATATTCCATATGCTTTTCTATAAAAGCACTCCTACAAAATCACTGAACTGCATACAACAGTACAACCTTTTTGGCTTTTAAAATGCAAATATTATACAGTCACTTCATTTTGTTATCGTTTAAAGCACTTGTAGCAAGCAGCTTTGGAAAAGGAATGCTTAATTTAGAAGCCAAATTCTTGCCTCAAGTGTTTTGTGGGATTTTTCCATTGTGTATAGTGCAACTAACCTAAAAGCAACTAGAACAGTTTTTTGTAAAATGTTTATCCCACCCACCCCCCAAAAAAACCCGCAAAAAAAAAAAAAAAAAAAAAAAAACCAAAAAAGTCTTAAAAACTGTTCTACCTTGATACTTAAACCAAGAGAAAACAAGAAGTGGCTCAATGGAAATATTAAAGTAAGCACGACGCTTCACAGCTCGCTCTCTGTTTGCTTCCAGTTTGGCCCGGGGTATTTCTTTAGAGGAAGAAACATTAATCATCCACTCCTATATTCCTGAAAAGGTACGACATGGACTCTCCATTATGGATCCTGCGAATGGCTTCTGACAGGATCATGCTGATATCCACAGTCTTGATTTTAGGGCACTGAAGTTTCTGTATTTCATGTGGAATTGTGTTTGTAACAACCACCTACAGAAGAAAAAGAGATCATGAAAACGTATCTCTGTTGTGTTTTCCACCTTTCATATTGAAAATGTGAAAGGGAGTTTTACAGATCCCATGAAACCACCCTGGCTGACAAAACAACGTTTTACATTACTGTCAGGGTCACAATCTTAGGAAGAGCCATGTGTTGCCACAGATTTCATGTATCCATGGATACTAAAGGCACTGTCCCTCCTCCCTTTCATTCATTCTGCCACACAGGCCCAGAGGAAGGGACAAAAATATCCCACCCACTGAAGGGAAAGGTGTGCTGATACTGACAGTCCAGCATCTCACCACTTCCCACTGCTATAATTTAAGGACATGTGGATGCTAATATTCCAGCACACAATTCCATAGTGGGAAAGCTTGAATCCAGGAGCCTCCCATCTAAATCCTTAAAGCCAGCATATTTCAATGAACAAATCAGGAGAAAATTGCTAGTTTAGAAAAACCCCAAATAATTTGATGAGAGCTCAGACTCCACACTTACTTCATCGATGGCAGACTCCTCGATCAGCCGGGGAGCGTCTGAGGACAGCAGGCCATGGGTGGCCATGACAAAGATCTTGTAGGCCCCCCTCTCCTTGAGGGTCTCAGCTGCAGCCAGAAAGCTGTCAACATCATCTATGATGTCATCCTGCCAAAATCCCAGAGTCACTGAGGGTTCACCACATCAGACAGATCAACACAACACGTCTGACTAATGCTACAGCTTCACCAAGTGTAACAAACCCCAAACTATCAGAAAATTGCCCTTTTCCTTGACAAACCTTGTAAGAGATTACACTCTGCTTTAGAGAAATCATGAGTGAATCAAGGAATCATAGCATGGCCTGGGTTGGAAGGGACCCTAAAGATCATCTCATTCCAAGCCCTGCCATGGGCAGGGACACCTTCCATTGGACCTGGTTGCTCAGAGCTCCACACAGCCTGGCCTTGAACACTTCCAGGAATGTAGAAGTGGAAACTCATGGAAACAAGGTCCAAATGCTGCTTTCCAGAGTGGATCCTTTCATTGCTCCCAGTCAGCTTTGTGAGTGTGCTCAATGCTGCTCCATGCTATCAGAAGTCCACCAGAAACCAAAGTTTAGTGGCTGATACAGAACAGCTACTTGATTTCTAAAACTTTAACATGTTTAATATCATTTATGAGAAGTGATGGCATCTCACTTACCACAATGATAGCTATTCTTCCTCCCACATCTCCAACAACTGTGATGGGTGGCTTTTCCTTGGGAATCAGCACTGATTAATGGTAAATGTTTTTAGAGGGGTAGAAAGGAGAAAGGAGAAAGTTTATGTAATTTACTTCCAAGTATGGAAATAGCTGCTGGAGTTATTAAAGACATGAAGCAGCAACTATTTCAACAGCATTATTGAGAAAACCAGAAGGATTCTAATACATAAATAATTTTTTAAAGCTTAATTAAAACATTAACGATATTCATTTATATCTGAATTGTTTACCAATTCTATTAATTCTTAATTTCAACACAGAAACAGAGTGGCTTGCAGACACAGCCAGTTCAGTCACCCAAGCTGGGTTTTTGCACTGCAGTTTTGGTGGTGCAGCTGTAGGTCACATCCATACTCAAGCAAGAAAGAATCTTTTTCCCCCCACCAGGAAAGATTTTTTTTTTTTTCCCTCTATGAAGAACCACTCCTTTTAGACAATCCATCCCTGCCAGACCCAACCCCTAAACCCATGAAAACAAGAGGTAACACTTTCCCACACACACTTACTTACTGGGGATCTCCAGACTGGGGTGGATAGCAGCTACATATTTGGCAGTAGGAGGTGAGTGCCGACCATCCACCATGTCAGACTCAGCATCCTGAGCTTCCCCGTGGATCACGGCGATTCCCAACCGTAAGCGCTCAGCAAACGACTGTGCCCTGCAGAGAAAGGGTTAAAAGAACCCAGAAAAAGGTTAAGTTTAAAATAATTCACATATGTACAATCCTAATCTATTTCCATTTTATTTCTAAGGTTTCAGAGGGAAGTCAAATGATCCTAAAATTTTAGGAGAATTCACGGAAGAAGTCAGTTGTCTCTCAGTATCTTGTTTTTAACAGGTTTGTTAAAGTCAGAATAACCTTCAAAGTGCCCATATGGGCCGTAAAGCAACAGGATAAATGCTGCAAGTCACAAAATGCTGACTACTCCCTTCTGCTTTGCCCAGCAGCCAAAATAACATTTCCTAGCCTTCAGCATCCTTGGGATCCCATGCTTTAGCAGGACACATCTAACAGTAACCAAGAACAGCCTTGATGTCTGGATTGTCTGTATTTAATAGGAAAAAAAATATTCACATGAAAAGAGAAAACAAGTGTTCACCTGTTTATTTTAGTACTAAATCAAGACAATATCCCTGACCTGCTGACACATAACCCGAGATACCCTATGGAAAAGGGGAGCCAGACGATCATTCTGCCTGACAAACCACACTTGGAGTTGAACAGCTTGGATTTTTTAATTAGCTGACATGAAGTTCCTTCACAGCGCAGTATTTCTTCAACTAAAATTAGAAATCTCTGTAAAGAAGTATAAGGTTAGCTGGGGGAGTGGGAAAAGCAGAGAGTCAGGAAAATAGGAATTTGTATCCCAGATATTGGAAGCAGCAAATTCAAATTAGCACATCCATCCCACTTTACTTTGCACACCCAAGGATTTGGGATCCTGCCTAAGCCACCCATCCAAGTCTCCTCTGGTCCAAGCAAGCCCAGCAGATCCAGAGTGATTCACTCTGCTCTAACATCAGCATCTCAGACCTGTGCCTGAATCACCTCCTCTATCCTTAAGCCTTGTTTAACTATCCAAACAATCAAAAGTCCAGAGAATAATTTGCCCATCGTGATACTCATTTAATTAAAAATGAAGAATCTTCCACCCTGTGGTTATCATAGTTATACTATTTTTGCAAGTAGTTAATTACAGGTAATTATTATTCCAAACATTAAGAGTTACGACTTAGCAGGCATAACCGTATCAATAAAACCATAATAATTACCTTAAAATGCAGTATTAAACTGAATAAAGTTCAAAGTAACAGTAAAATGATTTATTAATTTTCCAGTGAGCTCAGAAACCACAGAGACATTCTGAACTTCACCACGCATGGGTTCTTTTTCACAAGCAGGCATTCATCAAAAGTCTCTTCCTAGATTGTTTTCAGCCTGGATTAGGCTGAAACATCCAATCATCCTTCTCCCAATACAATGTAACTCCTCAAATACTGCCTTAAATACTCATAGGAACATGTGAAGAAGCTAAACAATACAGTTCTGGGATCCTCTCCTCCAGAAATCACTGTGTGATGTGCAACTCATCTATTTGCTGGCATTGACAATTACTGGATAAGCATTAAAATGCTGCAACAAACACCCGCCTCCACCCAAGAGGCAATACTGACACTGTGGACAAGAAATGGAAAAGAAACAAATGTAAAATTACCTGGCCAAAACAAAAGAAATCACAAAAAGTACTGTTGGAGAAAAAGATGACAAAAGGTGATTTGCTACATAAAATAAGAAAAACACAGAGTATCACAATTCATTGGTATGGAAGTCTAAATAACTTTTCAACAAACTCTTGGTTTGTCAGCACAGCAAATACAGCATCTCTTAAACCATCACCCAGCTCTTGCAGTGCCTGCTGACAGCACTGTAATTCCAGAGTTTAGGAACAGTCAACTAAAAAGCTTCATGGATTAAGAACAGTCATTCAACCACCAAAGACTTCACAAACACAATCATCTCAAACAGCAAACCCAGTCTCACCATCTGTATTTAGGATCTGATCAACCATGTTCTTAGTTATGCCCATGTTAAGAAACTCATCTGGATTAATGGCATTACACTTCCAGCCACTTTTCCTCATTTACAGCAGGAAATTTATAATGTAAATGCACACAAATGTAACATGATTAAAAACCTTTACCATAAACACTGCACCGATTTAACCCATCCTTTTGTGTGTTTTTGTTTTTTTTTACTCTCCTTAGATTTATTATGATTACAGTGATGATGTAAAAACTACACAGCTGACAGAGCAGAATTGGGAGGGGTGTGAAGGCTGCATCTCCTAATTACTGGATATCTGTCCTTCACTTGATCCTAAGAACAAAATCCCGACAGATTTCCTGCTCTAAGGCAAGAGAGCAGATCTTACCCACCTCTTTGCAGACGCAGGAGATTTGGCCACAATTACAGCATTCCTGTAGTCTGGTATCTGTAGTAAATAACAGATAGCAATGTCTACTTCATATCTTTAGACAAATTTAAACTCAGTAAGAATCAGAGAAGTTTATTTTGCCAGAATAATTTTAAGCATTGAACATTTTACCTAAGAAAGCAACCTCAGAATCCATGGTACATGATTAGGGTTGACAGCTCAGTAAAAACAGGTATTTAGAAAATTCACATATTAACTTCAAACTGTACCTTTCATAAACCCCATTTTATTGTACAGATAACAGAAAAGTAACTGCTTTAGGACATCAGGGTTACACCCACAAGTGTTAAAAAAACCAGGAAACCATCAAAGAAAAGTTTCCTGTTCAACGTAAATTGTCTTTAATCACTAAAAACCAGCATTTTACCATTTCCTATTGCTTTATAGAGTACCCCAAGAGAGGTCACACCTCTCCCATCACATGACACTGACTCTTCCTATGGATGATCAGAAGGGATAGAACTTCCACAGTCACTGCACTGATCCTGGAGGCACAGTCTCATAGTGCTGCAAACTCTTCCACGCTGGTGTCAACATAAGGAGATGCTGCCGCAAACGCTGACAGCACCAGAGGGACGAGGCCAGGAAGTCTGGGTTTCCCTCTGAGATCTCACAGGTGTTTCAGTCAGGCTTCACAAGCACAGTCTGCTCCTCAGTTTTTGCTGCCCCTGCCCCATTCTCATACTGGTTTTTCACTCCAGACTCCTGTTCCACATTTAACGTGCATTTTAGTCCCCATCTCTCGAAAGTTTCTTATCCTCATCTCCATTTTCCCTACAAACAGTGACTCCACATCAGACTCATCTTGCTTGTCTGTACCTTCTCAAGCATTCCACCATTCACACTTCCAGTCCTCCTTTCCAACAGCAACTACAACTACACTCCCTCTGGTATCTCATCTTACCCCACTCCTTGCAAACTCAGCCTTTTCCTTCACTGTGCTGCCCTGGGATGATCCATCTCTACGGAGAGCAGCTTAAAGAGAACCTGTCTGTCATCCTATCCAAAAATCACAGCAAAGTCCTACAGAGCAGGCCCAGTCCTCAGAATTCCAGCGTTAAGGGATGGAAGACTCTTCACGAAATACCTGCAAATTGATCTGTTAGGGATGTAATTTCACAGATTTGTGGGGATGACACCCTGTCCTGCAGCTCACCACCTTGCTGGCAGACGTCAAATACCCATTTCAGAGCACAGAAATACTTGGGGTTTCTGCAAACACAGGCAAAGTAAGTTCTTCCACAATCTTACCCTCAAACACACACACTGCACTGGCTGAGTATTTCCAAAAGCTCTACCTGACATGGGCATGGGAAAGAAAAAATAAGTTCTGAATTTGGGCAAGGGTTCAGCCAACTGAAAGTAAGAAATTTTCTGAGGACGTCAGGCAACATTAATAATCCACAATGTTAGTAACTCCACCTATAAACTGGGAATTCAGCATGTTCTGTCCTTTATAAACACTGAGTTATACAAGAGGCTACAAAGATTAACATGACGGAAGGTATAGACAAGGCAGGGCCTGTCACTTGACATAATAAAGGCTTTGATCTTGTTCAGACATCACTGCCTCATTTTTCCCCTGCCAAATTACCAAATTTGTTCTCAGCTCTTCAAAAATGAAGTCAGAAAGTCAGAAATGTCATCCAAAAGACATTAAGGTGTCAACAAGTCCATGTAACAAAGGGCTACGTCACTCTGGGATTAACACGTGCGCAAAGGAAAGAGAAGCCACCAAGTATCCAACATCTGCCAGGCATACAGAGGAAAATTTTACTATCACAGGATTTCACTGACTGGAGTGTCTTCATCCCAGAACAGCAAGTGATTCTCTTCACATCTAGGAATAAACTTCCAACAGGCAACAACTACAAGCCCTCGTTCTCATAACGTTCAATGAAATGTTCTTTAAGTGACCTTCATTCTTATCAAACCAGACTCCATTTCATGCTCCTCAGTATATCCCATCACAACTGCTCTGCTTTGAAAGCTCTGGCATTCCCATTGCAGGATATCCAGCAAGCTGTGGCCACCAGGAACTTGAGATGAATACTAAATTCCTCCTGAGAAGCAAGGGATCAAAGTTTTAAGCAAAAATACTATAAATGATCTGGCTGGTGAAGGTACTTGCCAGTATAGATCCCATGTGATCAGATCCATTCAGTTAACTCTGGTTTTAGAAAGTCCCCTCATGGATGAGCAGAAGGATGAACAACTGAAAGTATCTTTCAAGAATTCTCTACATATACTTCAGATCTCTACAAATGGTCATTTGTTAGACTGCACAGCAGCGCCAGACTCAAAGCTGCAACAATTCTGTATAAACCATTAAAAGCTCAGGAATCAAAATGTGCTTCAAGACCAAATCAGGACCATGATCTTGTTATCAACCATAAACCACACTTCTAAGCAACATATAAAAGCACAACTTTGTCTTGCATCTGTGTATTTGGTTTTCCAGTTTTGTTCTTTTAAGTTAGGAAGTGCTTACAATGTGCAACGCTTCTCTCCTCAAACACAAGATGAATGACTGTGCCAAAGCCAGAGCCTGGAGTTTTGTTCTGCCATCCTCTTTGACTCTATTACCAAATGAAATGATAATAAGAGACTCAAATGGTAACTGATTCCCCAAACAGATTTTAATACTGTCATAACAAAATCATGTTGGTTTGGGTTTCTTTAAGGGGGTGGGGTGGGGTGTGTTTTGTTTTTTACATTGAGGCATTCCTATCTCTATAAAAAGAAAAAGCTGGGATTCAAAAGCAAGAGTGAGCTAAACCTTTTCTCTCAGCAGGAAGAAAGCACTTGCTTTATTCCAAATTACCATTAGTCAGAGGCTTAACGTGCATCTTATACCTACAATTATCATTTATATATTTTGTATAGGTGAATCTACCAGTAGCACTTCTCAAAACCCTTATAAAAATAGGATGGAGAAATGGAGGCAGAGATCATCCCAAGTTAAGCTCCTCAAGTCAAGACATGCAGCCTGAACAAACAGTGGGTAAGATTTCCACCCACCAGTCTTACTTTCGGAGTACAATCAATGGCTCTCTCATAGTTTACAATCTCCAAAGTGTTTCTTATTATGTGATTTAAATTTATATCCACACAAGCAGCCCATCCTATGAATGTCAAGGAAACTAGAAATAGGAAAGGAAGAGAACATCAAGAGCAAGAAAATCCTATTTTTTTTCAGTGTTAGGGGAATATATCTAAAAGAAAAACAGCATCGCTGCATGAGTAAGAAAACACCAGCTCTTCATGAAAGCAGAAGTTAAACACGCGGGGAAGAGAAGAACCACCAGCCCCAACACCACTCCCTACCCCAACACGACCCTTCCCCCCTTAAAATTCAGTTTGAAGAGTTAATCTTTTCAGAGGTATTTGTTTCAGATGCCCTGAGACATGACAAAAAAAGAATTTAAAAAACAAACTGGAATAACAGGCCTTCCTCACCTCTTCTTGGATGTACTGGAGTAAAAATGGGGATGCTCTCAAGTTATCAACTGGAATATTGAAGAAACCCTGAATTTCCTTCTGATGTAGATCCATGGTAATAAGATGAGTTAGTCCTTTAGAACAGAATAATAAAACTTACAGAGAAGCACATCAAGAACAGGAAGAGAGAAGAGATACTTTCTTTTTCTAAGTTTCACTTCATTGCAGTTTATCCATAAAAATCTCTAAGCTGCATGAGAACACTAAGTGAAAGTACATAATAAATTATGTTACTCTTAAGCACACTGGCACTAATATGTTTTGAGACTTCTACAGTGACTTTTTTAAAGGAACCTCAGAACACTGCACATAACTGACTCTGCAGTGCCACACTGAGGCAGGCAAGATCCTTCTCCATTGGACATGGGACAAAATGGAAGCACTGATTTGTCCCATGTCCCACAGCAAGACCCTGGCATGCTCATCAGAGTTTTGAACTCCTGAAAAATGGGCCAAACTCCTAATCAAAAACCACTTCTCCCAAAATAACAACCCAGATCACACAGTTTGTTATAACTGCCTGTTTTTTCCCAGGGATGAGAGTGAAAGGAAAGGAGCAGAAAATGTGTTGAAGGCTGTGAAAATGAATAATCTCATTCTCCCACATGGTCTCAAATGTAAAGGACAAAGTGCATTCATCCAACAAGTAAAAAACAGGCCAGAAATGACAAGGCAAAACTGTTCCAGACTGTGAGAAAGGCAAAGGATGGTATTATGAGAGGCGGATACCACAGTCCAAAGCAGCTCAGCCCAGAAGACTAATTTTGCCAGCTCAGCACAAGTCAATGTAAAATGGTTGTAACCAAATTTGGGTTTTTCATGAGCTCATCATTTGGAAACATTTCTAATTACATTCTCCTTTTTATGTAGGTTTTAAACACATTAAAAGCTTGGCAGTTATTTTTAAGCAGAGTCCAAATTTGTGCACAGATCTCCCTAAACCTGGAAGCTGACAGAGGAGCCCCCCTTGCCCTGATTATTTAAGGACAGCCACACTCTTACCAGCTTTGCACATCATCGAGGCCAGCAATTTAGAGACAATGGAGCCCCTTTTCCTCATCTTGCACTGTTTGCTGTAGGGGAAGTAAGGAATCACTCCAATAATGCTTTTGGCACAGGAGGTTTTACAGGCATACACCATGATCAGGAGCTCCATGATTGTGGTATTCACATCCCTGCAACGAGAAACATCTGCTTCTGTATCTGGTGCACAAAAATCCTGCATTCAACACAGTATTTACACCCACTCCAGGGATTTCATACCAAAGTATGTTGACTGAGTGAACATCACTAAGAATTCAGCTGTGCCCCTCGGAATGACAAGTGCCCTGGATGCAGCATTTTAATTTTTCACAAAAATTACACTTCTCTATTTTTCTTTAATTGGCTATTTTGGACAATTCAGCAGTTTTTGTTATACCAGGTTGCTGTAACAAAGTAGCCCATAATTCATCTCCAATATCACTTTTTCCACATAGATTTTTAAAGAAAACATCATCTATTACAACATATTCCTCTATTGTTCAAGCCAACAACAGGCTAAATACTTAATAATTAGCATCTATTCTCTGCACTAAATGAAGAGATGAAGAGGGCACTTTCTTAGAGACCTGGTCATCAACTCAGATCTACTATTTCTGCTCCCACTAAAAAAAAGTCTAAGCATTTGTGAAGTTCTTCTCACATAAAATTAAAGAATTTCTGAATCACAGGACACACTGCCCAGGAAACATTCCTCCTACATCTAGAACTTTGTGATAGTACTAGAGATAGGGAGCTGAAAAGAGAAGAGTTTAAAGAGAATGACATAAGCAAAAGAATACACTTAAGGAAAGAATGCAGAGATCAAGGGGAAGGTTTTATAGATATATTCACTAAAAATTAAAATAACAGTAGTTAGCTTATGCCAAAGTTGTCTTTGTGTACATATAAAAAACCCAACAAAACCAATAACAAAAACCTTCCACAAAGAAAAGCCTCTATCTAGTTAATCTAAACTTACTACACTATATCACAAACATAAAAGGTGATTAAAAATGAAAACCAGAAGCATTCCTATGGACAGCCCACATCAAATGCTAGCACAGGGTCTTTAAACAGTTACTCACTTTGAAACTGTTTGGATGATAAATACGTCCTTTCCTCTCACAGACTCCTGAATCTGCACTCGTGTTTCTGCCAAGAAGAGAAATATGTAATATTTGCAAGAGCAAAACTCCTTTTAGAGTCTAAGAAAAGGGGAACCAACACATGCAAATCAGCCTCAGGTACATTTCCAGTATTGCTAACTAAATGCTCACCTCTGTTTGGCTCTTGATAAACCTGAACCTTCCCCATCTCAACTCCCAAGCGCCTGTGGGAACAGAAAAAAGGTGCAAGTCAATAAGGGGAAAGGAAGGGCAAAACCAATGTAAATCCCATATAATGCAATAGTTACTGAAAAGGCTGCATTCCGTGGGAGAAAACCAAGGAAAGAAAATCCCAAACCATAAAACCAGTAATTACAGTGAACATTTCTTTAAAAAGCACCTACAATTTCCAAAAGCTGCACTCCAGACTATGCTAAACTTATTTTCAAGTCAAGCTCAGGACAAGAAGCAGGAGAAAAACGCTGGAATACTAAAGCATGTAACATTTTCTAATTTTTAATATATTTCCTGTTATATATATATATATATATATACACACACACACGTGTGGCAACCTACATGTGCACAATACTTAAAAATACCACTTTTAAATCATTCTTCTCTAGAAAAAACTCAATGCAGAGTGAAGAGGAAAGAGTAGCAGGCACTATATTATGGATAACGGAAGAAAAATATCTGCTGTATTTATCCCTTGTCAGCATTAGCAAGACCCCATCACTACAAAAAGGAGACCAGGGTATACTCTGCACTCAGGCCCAAATTCTTTCCACATGTAACCTGAGTTCCTCTGCATCCCCCTTTCTCATCCTATCACACCTAACTCTGGGTAAATAGGCCTCTGGAAGAAATCCATCCTGTCCAATATTCCCAATAAACTTACACATCCTAATTAGCACAGTAAAAATTTACTTAAGTCCTAAAAGTTCTGCTGAAGCTATTCATGGACCTAAGCTAAAGGAATGTTCCCATCCAAAACATACAGTGAGCAGGAGGGATATAGTTTTCCTGCCTAAAAAAAAAACCCAGTACAAGGAGTAAGAAAACTTCTGCCATGATGATTTAACACCATCCAAACATTAATTAGCCCCCGTGTTTCCTATAAAATGCTGCAGCCAATCACAACCTGCCATGGAACAATTCAAACATGAGTTAGTCTCTTTGTTATTGAGCTGTTGAAATACAATCTGTAATAGAGCACACTCCATATTCTTGCAAACCACGGCAGTTTTCCCACGTAACTTTCCTTAAATAGGGAAATCAAGCGTCCACTAAAACAAGTCCCATCAGAATAACCCCAAGACCCCAAGATTCCCTGCAGACCTTACTTACTCAGCAATCCTCTTGGACAGTTCCATGCATGAGGAATTGGAATTAGCTGAGAACAGCACCAGCCCACCCTTGGTGATATTCATGATGGCCCCAATTTCAGTTGATGGCACACAAAACATCAACCCTAAGTTGTTTTGCCGCTTCTGTAAGACTGCAAGAGATCAAATCCATGTTAAATCCATGTTAAAAACCACAAAAAATAAACACATTTTCTCTGTTTAGAAAATGCAGTTTCCCAGAAGCCTGGATATTCCAGCATCCTTAGTATCTGTTATCCCCCCTTTAATAGCTTCCCTACAGCTCTCCAAAGATCCCCCAAGACAACATCCCCTTCTAGCACCAACAGGTTTTTGCCTTTTTAACTGTTTTCCTCAGGCTATCATCCCATAACACTGATACTTTTTTCCATCAGCTTGTCCAGTTCATTTTCCAGAACTGAGCAACGTTTATTGACGTTTCCAAGATCACAAAGACAGTCGGGTAGAATTGAGCTTCAAAGAGCTCCTGGGTCCTGGCTAGAAGAATCTATTTCCATAGCTGAGTCTCTGTTCATCACTTCACAGTAACTTATAAACTTACAAATAAGGATGAAATGTAAGGAAGAATTCAATAAAGCTGGCAGCTGTAAATAATGACCTCTTGCACAGCAAATCCACTTGCTGAAGCAGCTGTTGTCATTCTTTGAAAGCAATATTTCTCCTGTGAAAACAGGAGAAAAATATCAGGAGGAAATCAGTATCATTTGTTTTTATGTTTCAAATAAAGGCACTAATCTCGCCAAGGATTTGATGTGATTCCATCTTTTTATTATGCTATGTAAATCACATTTTCATGGTTACTTCTATTATAAAATTTTAGTCAAATAAAAGGAAAGAAAGGATCACATTGACCAGCAGCCCTGGATAGATCGAAGCAGCATTCAACTCAAAATCCTGCTGCACTTCACTTCTGCTGTATAAATAATCCAATCCTTCATCATCCATTTCAGTATTATGTAGGGGACTGGAAATATTAAATGTGACTGGCATAATTCAAAGTTACAGCTAAATCAGTAACTTCTTTCCTGGTAAACATCTCCCTGCTGAGAAACAGAATTATCTAATAGGCACATGTAATTGGTTAGAAAAAGCTGATGATGTATCACCAATGAAGTACTCCAAAACAGCAACTAAAAGAAAAACAAGAGTTTTGTATTTACAGGAACAGCTGGCTAGGTCTGTAATGAAACTCCTTCACACCTCCCTGACAACCAGACACAGTCTCACTCAGTTTATCTTTGGCAGAGGAAACCAATTCACTCTCATGAAGAGCCAAAGTCAAGTCAGGAACCTCCTAACAAAAAATCTGTTGATGCCAAGGTTGAGCTCTGCTCAACTGCTGTGAATGAAAACCAGCCTGTCATCAGAAACATCCAAACTGTGCTGAGACCGAGCACAAACAGCAACCATTTCAGCCCCCAGAACGTCTGAATGTTTCACTGCACTAAAACCAGAAGGGCCCCCCATATCCCTAAAGCAAGACCAGTATCCCTCTCAAATGAAGTACCTAAAACCACCCCATTTCCTAGCTACTGTTTCTCTGTTCTGCTGCTCACTCACTCTCTGCAACTCCCAGCTGTCAACTAATGGCCATCACACATCAAATATTCATGACAGTGCTCAAGATCCATCTTGGATCCACCAGAGTGAGCACAGACCTGAAACGCTTTTAGGTCTCAGACCATCACATGAGAGCACCCTGCTTATGTGCCTGGATGGGAACAGCGTGGAGGCACCTTTCCATGTTACTAAAAGCATCCATAGAGTGCTCAGATGGCATATTTTTTATCCAATTATGTGCCTTGTTTCATGGATTAGAGAAATGAGGAGCATTATGAAATCTGAAAAGATGAGTTGTTGGCTCCCAACTATTGCTGAGGGTGCACTTTACACCACAATAAGATACTGATGTATTTACAAGCAACAGTGAACACTGCTCTTCACATAACTATAGGTCAAGGACTTTCTTGTGGATGCACTTCAGCAGCTACAAGTGGGCTATGGTGTGTGTGGGCAGGGAAGTTGCATTTCAAGAGTCATATGGATATATCAACCTTCAAACAGGTGTTGGGATGAAAGCAAGCTCACAGAACTTTATTAGATGTGCAAAGACATGACTCCACAGGGGTACACGGGACCATAACCCTCTGGTTTGAGATGGGCCAACCTTCCACGGTTGAACACAAGCATCAAGAACAGGCTGCAGCACAAACTCCTGCCTTTCCTTTTGTGCTGCACACAATTACAGAGACACGTCATGATGAGCACAACAATTACTGGGCACACACGGCTTTACGCCTCCATGAACTGAGCATGTCCACACAGAAAGCAACAGAGGCAGGAATAACTGGATGGGATAACCATGGTACTAAGGAATGGACCCCATGGGATGGAGGGAATCTGCACCCTCTCACCAATCACCCCAGAGGGAATTTTCCCATCCCTCCAAACTCACCGATCCCCCTGGGCTAACAGACCCTTCCACCTCCCTACCAGTCCTTCAGATGCTCCAGGTGGGTTACACAGGCCCTGTGGTCCCTGTGGATCCCATCCCTCCTCCCCGAGAGCGGCCCGGGCACGCCGCAGCCCCACGCCGGTGCCCCTCACCTGTGGGGCTTGCGGGAAGCCCGAGCAGCCCCAAAAAAAGGCCGCCCAGGAGAGGGTCTCCATCCCCTGAGGGGAGGGCGACGTAGCCCATTCCTCAGGGGTCGGAACCCCGTGTGGGGAAGGGAGATGTCCTGCCCCCACACAGCCGGCTGAAGTGGGCTGAGCGGGTGGGAGTGCCCCTCGCTGAAGGCCTTACCTGCCGACTCCGGCCCCCCGGCCCCGGGAAAAGGCGGCCCCGGCCGGAGGGGAAGGAGGGGGAGAGGCAAAGGCGGCGATGGAGCTCAGCCCCTCCGGTGCTCCGCGGGCAAGATGGCGGCGGGGCGTGAGGGAGGGAGCGCGGGCGGGCGGGGCGGGCCTGAGGCGACGCCCCCCCCGCCCCCCCCTCGCCGCTGAGGGGACCCGGCGCCATCTTCCCCCTTCCTCCGCCGCGCTCGGGGGCTGCGGGACGGGGTCTTGGAATCACAGAATCTTAGAATCAGGAGGGTTCGAAGAGACCTTCAAGATCATCCAGTCTGACCATCAAGCCAGCACTACTACGAAACCGCATCACCCAGCGGCAAATGCCTTTTCCAACACCTTCAGGGATGGTGACTCCACCACCTCCCTGGGCACCTATTCCAATGCCTGACCGCACGGACAATGAAAAGAATTTTTCTAATATCTAATCTGAATCTCCCGTGTCTCATCTTAAGGCCGTTTCCAAGACCAACCCCCTCCTCACTACAACATCGTTTCAGGGAGTTGAAGAGAACGATGAGGGGCTGAGCATCCTCCAGACTAAACAAACCCAGCTCAGCCATTCCTCATAAAATATATTTTCTAGACCCATCACGAGCCTTGTTGCCCTTTGCTGGGAAAGAGGAGGACACATCTGAGTCCCCAGCTGGGATAATGTGGGGACCTCAACACCATAATTCAGCTGCCCGTCCCCACCAAAAATTACCCCTGGTGCAAAATCCATGTGAATAAAGTGACGACGTCCACAGGGTGCCATTATTTTGGAGCTCCCACACCTGCATCCCCACCAGAGGGATGGGCAGGTGGCTGCCATGCTGCTGTAGGTGTTTCCATCTCTAGGGCCGGTCCTCTCCATCCCTGCTGGACACTAAGCTACCACCAGGCTTTTGCCATCAGCAAAGTGTTTATAGAAAAAGAGGCATTTCTGGAAAGTAAATTAAGAACAGAAACTATCAGTGGCCTCTCAATTCCTTGTCAAAAGCATACACGATTTATCCAGAGTCCTCTCAGGACTCTCCTTGCCACATACATGGCTTGAACTGCATGAAGATTCTTTTGACATCTGAAATGAGACTCTTATTTCAGTCACCCTGTTTAAAAAGAAAAAAAAGCTTTATCCCAAAACATCTATGACAAAACTGCTTTGAGGAAATTACAGTCATCCCACACAGACATACATCCCTCCTTTAAATGCAAAACCCAAACACCATGTTTTTTCCCCAGACTGCGCAGTTAGAACCTGTTTTAAATGACACTTCTCAGTACACCCCAGTTGAACAGCGTTTTATGGATCAGAATTTTAGCATTTACCATAAAGCTACAAATCAGGTACTTTCTGCTGTAGCTTTTCTCACAAAAAGCAATTAAATTTGATTATTCCTGGACTGCAGGGTGCACTGGAGCAAGGCTGAGGATCCCAGCAGATATTTCTGTCCTTAACATAAAAGAGGAGGAAAAGCCACAGGCCAGCTCACCAAACATGCCTGCGAAGGGACAACATTAAATTCATAGTTTGAAACCGCATTTCCGCCAGTACAAGCTGCATTTTCCACTTTAAATATTCACAGGCCAGTGTTTTCCCCAGATTTCACATTTGCTTCTTGCTTCATACATTCCAAGACTTCTTCATCTCCTTTTTCAATTTTTTTCTCAGCAGACTGGGAGCTGGGGAAGGAGAAGCCATTTAACCTGGAGCCCTGGAGCAGATGTCGAGCACTCCACTTGCAGGCTCACAAAGCCAGGACATGGGTGAAATACGTGAGCAGAGAGGCCATCAGCCTCTTAGATGCTGCGGTGATCCTCTGCCTTTCCTACATCCTCTTCCAAATTGCTCTGAGGTCCAAATCGCCACCCCCACCATTCCCAGTCATGTTTTTCTGCTTCCAGGCTGGTGCTGCCATACAGTTGATTCAGGATCATTGACCCAAGCAGGTGGGGTTTTTTTGTTTCAGGGCTTTTAGGACAAAAAGGAAGGGGGTTGAGCTTTTTGTTGGCCTCTTCACAGAGCAGCAGAGATTTCTCTTTGCATAGGTCTCCCTCACAGGATTCTGCTACAGGCTGGTGTGGCAGAGCAGTTTAATGCAGAACAACCAGAAACAACACATGGTGAAGCACTGACCCATAATGCAATTAGCAGCCTTCCCCAGAAGCATTTTTCAATACCCTGGGGCACTCAGAATTTGCTGACTGTTTGATTTGTGCTGCCCCAAATTCCTGACATTGCTTAAGCACACCACAGGACCAGGAACTAAGTGATTCTGTCTTCCGATCCTTTTTATAAGGCTACTGCCTTTGTTTTTCTTAGGGGAAAAAAAGAATCAATTTCTTTCTCACCTCTGTCTTCCTGATCAGAGGAACACCAGTTTAAATCTCAGCTCCCAAGCGAGATGGATTTGTTAATTTGACAATACTCTATCCAAACACTAAGGGTTCAACAAACTCCAAGATGAGCACACAGATTTTATTTCATTTACAATGATTCAATTAGCAGCCAGCTAAGGAATTCTGAAAATTTTCTGGGTGTGAACACACTGGCTCACAGAGATTTGCTGTTTGTAATCCAGACGTGACCCTGGCAAGCAGAGATGTGCAAAAAAACTCCCCCACACTACACCTAGTCCAGCCAAGGTGAAGGGCACTGCTCATCCAGCACTGGGCTGGACGACAGCTTGCATCCATCACCTGAGAGAAGATAAATGCTGCTGTCACACAGGATCCTGAGCTCCATCCATCACTGCTCAGCCAGGTTAGCTTTTGTTTGTTTGTTTGGAGTTGGTTTTGTTTAAAAAAAAAGTGGGTATTAAAGCTCACATACCAAACCACCTGATAATGAGAACTATCAGACATGGTGCACCAAAGAAACGCTCTGATTTGATCCTGACAGAGCTCTGTGAATAGGTTTGGTCTCTCCCAACAAATAAAGGCATCCCAAAAACATCCTCTACCCTACACAGCCCCTCTGAGCCCACAGGGAGGTTCTGCAGCACACACTGAGCACAGACCAAAAGCCATCACCTCCCTGCTCCCCTGCCTTCAGCTTTACTGCCTGAGGGACAACTGTGTCCAGTTTCCAGAATATTCTGCCTTGGATAGTACTCAGCTAGGGAGGCAGCACTCAAAGCAACTATAAATGCATTTTGGAATTGATGGAAGGAGGTGTAATTTTGTATCTTGGGAGTGATCTGGAAATAGCATTCCCTATGTCTGGGAAGCAAAGTGCATTAATAAAGGTCCTGGAGCAGGAAACGTGTCTTCTCTGTGTGAAGGGCTCTGGCAGTAGACAGCACTCATTGCTTTATCAAATATTACTGCTTGGCCATCTGTGGGAAACAGGCACAGACTCATTTGTCACAGTCCTGTTCCCCCCTGAGTCACAAAGCTCTGACTGAAGGACTCCCCGAGTTCAGGGCTTTTTTCCTGTTTCCAACTGCGCTCCCGGTTCTGGGTCTGTCTGTAATGTTTAACAGATTGGCTGCATGAGCTCTGGCACAGACACGAGGTTATCTCCAACCAGCCTCCCAACAAGGAGACAAGAGGTTTGTGGGAATACCTGGAGTGTGACAGGTCCTGCACAGACAGATGGCTCGAGGTGGGTATCAGGGCAAGGGTTTGGACAAACACTGCCCTGAAACAAAAGCGGGCTGTGGTGCCTCTTGTTTGGTACACAGATTCCTTCTGCTTTACTGTGTGTGGGCAGCTCTGTCCTGCAAAGTCTGTGTAACATCCTGTTCACCTCCATCACCTGATGTTTACAGGTGTGGTTTGCCCTTTGACTGGCCTTTAGAAAAAAGTGGTTGGACTGCAGAGTGGAATCATGTCATTGTAGGGAATTTGAACAGCTACACAATCCGTCACAAACCCTAGCTAGTGCCCTATTCCTCCTTGTCCTACCGACTGGGTCCCAGTGTGATTTGCCATTTGCCTCACCAAGCTGCAGGTTCTTTCCGAAGAGCACACAGGCACCATACTCTGTGCAGGCATTTAGTGAGCACAGGAAGGGCTGACTTGGTCACTGTAGAGCAACTTTGCAGATTAAAGCAGAATTCAGTGTATGAGAGCACGTCCTGTGCTTTGCATGCACAACTGCGGGCTGTAAAGAAAGATTTCGTACCAGCCTTGGCCCATACACTAAGCAGGAGCTGGGAGAGGTGCAGGGAGAATCAGCAAAGTACAACCAGCAGAGAGCATCCTATGTCCTCCCAGTTTGGTGCCAACCAGGGCCAGCCCTGGATCAGCAAGAGCAGATTAACACTTGTGCTGGGAGTGGGACCTTCACCCAGCTGCTACACCAAAAAAAGGCTGAGCCTTACCTAGGTGTTTACCCCACTTCCTGACACTATTACTAACATCTCCTTCACAGAGAAGCTTTTTACAAGTACCTCTCCTCTAACTCACTGTATTATTTCCTGTCTCATTGCAGCAAGCTCTGGAAGAGGTTCTGCTCTCAGACCTCTGTGCACTGTCTTTGACCTCATCAAACAAGTCAATTCCCCAAGTTCAAGAGTGGGACACTTAAAATTTTACTCACCAGAAAAGTCTCACCAGAAGAGCTCTCCTTAATGGGAATTTCCTCACCTGCTGCAGTGTCCCTCCCATTCATTTGCATTCACTATCCTGCTGCTGGTACTTTCAAGGCTGTCTTAGCTCCCACTCCTTCCTCTTTCCTCTTAACTATTCTGAGCCCAGTTTTTATCTCCATGCTGTCATCCAGGTCCCAGGAAGAAAATACTTTCTCCTCTTAAGTTACTGCTTGCCATGTCCTCCTTGGCTGGTTTCCTCCCTGACATCTCTGCAGCTTCTCCTACCTCCAGAGTCACCTGCAGTAGTCTCCCCTCCAAAGCAACGCAGCAACAGCTGCTTCTGGTGAGATCCCTGACTTAAATGCTTGCTAAAAACTTGCTTGTTCTCTCAGCTAAATCTCTCCATGCACAGGCTGGCCCACACACACCTCAATGCCTTAACCCCAAACACCCCAGTGGCTCTGCCCATCCCAGCCCACTGTTTGTAGGAGCGGGACTGTCAGATTGGCCCCTCTGCAGGACCAATGAGGCCTCACACCAGCAGGGCAGCGGGTTCAGCACCTTTCTCAATGACTGCAAATACTGGGGGGTTCAGGCTGTTCCACCCATCCCATGGCATCTGAAAGAGCCTTGAGAGCAAAGCTGCGTCAGAGTGGGGCACAGCTGCCAAGCAGCCATTCAGCCTTGTTGGATTGTCTGTTGGAAAGTATTTCCCCCCTTTTTTCATTCAGGCTTTTCTAGATAAGCATATGGCAAATGGAAATATCAGAAAGAATGAACTGCCTCCTAGTTGGGAATGAGGGACTGACAATTATCCCTGTGATAATGAGATAATCTGAATATGAGGGAACTTGATACAATGGGAGATTTATCTTGGAACCAGTCCCTTGGCAGCCTGGCCTGTATTGCTGTCAGCACTGTTTCCCATTGCACAAAGGGCAGGGATCAGACCTGGGATGACAGATCCATCTCTATCTCAAGCTCATCCTGCTCTGTTACCTACGGCTTTTCAAGTGGTAATTCCTTAGATTTGCCAGACACTCTGCTTCACTTAAATCACGTTGTCCCATGGGAATTTGTACCCACCTTGGATCTCCAAATGACCCAGAAAATTGCTTTCTTTCCTATCACAAACCAGGTCAATATTTCAAATCCTGACTTTCAAGGCTGCCAGGGTGAGGAGAGAGGCAAGACAGGAGTCCAAGGCCTTGGTCCAACATTCACGGAGACTCTTGTCGCAAGGAATTACGTGGATTCTGCAAACAGATAAGGAAAACCAGAAAGAGCAAACGTGGATCTGCACAACCTTGACATGGCAATCGATGCTGTAGTTTACCTCCAGGAGCAAGTAAATAGCTCCAGAGTTACGTGCTGCATAGCAAACATTGCAGTTTTATCTGCATGACAGGCAGCAATTTGTGGCAAAGGTTAAAGCTCTCTGTTCACTCAAGCTTGACATATGATGGTCATACTACATTCCGTGTTCTCAGCGGGTTTGTGCATGAATGTAAGGTTAAGTGCATGTGTGCCTTTAGGATCACGACCTTCATTCAATATTGCATGGCCCAGCAGGCCCGTAATTAATCCCCAACACGTTCAAGTGACAGCTCTCACTCGTAACGTCATCCATGCAGAACAGTGAGGTACGTGTAAATTCCTACGTTCCAGCTGGGAGTCAGAGATTTTCCAGCCACCACAGCAGGGAGGCTCCAAGGCAGGTTTCTGACAGGATGAACAGGACAATTGGTAGATTGGACTATTTTGCAGATAAATTGTGTAGGGCAGGAGAATGAGGTGTGATACAGCCACTGCTCGTTCAGCTGCTGAGGATGCTGTGCTATCATTCCCTGTTACCTGACCAACATTTTCTACTCACGAAAATGTAGGTTTCAAAGGCTGCTGAAGCCTGTGAAGAAAATCCCCACCACTTTCATCCTGGACAGTTTGCAAACATGAAACTTGACCAGACTCAGCTCAGCCACTTGCTCTTCTTCCTCCTCCCAATCACTGGTTTTCAAATGTACCCAAAGGTCTGAAACCCAATAATAAACCATAACCATGGTCTGGCAATGAGATCCATGTACCCCAGGCAAGTCCCACACCCAGGTCATGTCCTGTTTGCCTCACTCATAGAGCTGCTGTTAATACCAGTGGGTTTTTTTCCAAATTCTAGGTATTTAATCTTTTTATCTACTTGTTCTGTTACCAAAGAGGAACCTGCTCGGTCAGGTTGGATCAAGTGTTTTATCCCACAGGCAACACAACAGGCTGGGAATGTTTTACACAAGTTTATTGGGGATTAATATTCATTCACCACCAGCATAAAATATCAGATCTCTGCTATTTAAGGGCTGGAAACATGTCAAACACAGAGACAAGCATTGCTCAAGTTATGCTGTACATCAAATCTGAGTAACAGCATGACCACTGATTTGTCCTGCCTGAGGAGAGAAAAGATGAGTGTCTTACTCACTATTCCATTCCCTACAAACATACATACAGCCATTGCATTTAACCCTTTTTCTATAAAGGATCCATAAACAAGAGTCAAAAGGCACAAGGAGTAAAATGCTGCTACTTTGACCCACCTTGCTGCAGCTCTGGAGAGTTCTTCCATTCCCACTGTGTGTTAAATCATAACATATTTGAGATACCTCCAAAACATGAGATCACAGCTTGTTAGCATGTGCAGCCCTTCACAGTCCCCAGTCCCATGATTTGAGCTCTGAAATGAGGGAAATTGTAGAGAAAAGAACGGCCCCTTCCACACCAGAGCCCGCTCAGACCCTCGGGACCTCCACTTCTGAAGCAGACCTGGACTTGCGCCGGCTGGTCAGGCTGCCCAGGACCGACTCCTCGCTGAAGGCCCCTTCGAAGGTCGACAGGATGGACTGACGAAACTTCTCCTTGAAATCCGGCCCCACAAAGACGTACAGGATGGGGTTGATGCAGCTGTTGAAGAAAGCAAGGCTGGAAACCAAGGGGATCCCTATGTAAAGGGCCAATTTCATCTCATGGCTGGAAGAGTTTTTGGATATTTCCAGCAAGGAGAAGACATGATAGGGGAAATAACAAAGGAAAAATGAGACTGTGACAGCGATGATGATTCTGTAGGTCTTTGCAGAGTTGGCCAACTGCCTTCTTTTCAGCTTGACAGCGACAACACTGTAGCAGATGAGAATCACCATGAAGGGGATGAGGAACCCACATAAGAATCGCGTGATGATCATCACTTTGTGCCGCATCCTCCACAGCTGGCGCGTTGCCTCAGACGTGTAGTCATCGGACAGCGCAAAATTATTGTAACAACTGGTGACGTTCCTGGAACTGACCACAGTGTCCCGAAAGACGAGATACGGGGAGCTGAGCAGGAGAGCCAGGACCCACGTCCCCAGTGCGACCCTGGCCGCCAGCTCCGGGCTCCTGCGGTTGTGAGACCAGACGGGAAAGGCCACGGAAATGCAGCGGTCAATGCTGATGACCGTCAGGAGGAAGACACTGGCAAACATGTTGAGGAAGGCGATGGTGCTGTTCAGCTTGCACAGGAGCTTCCCAAACGGCCAGTGGAAGCCCAGGGCAGTGTAGGCAATGCTGAGGGGCAGGAAAAAGGTAAAGATGAAGTCAGCAATAGCCAGGTTGAGGAACCAGACGGAATTCACCGTCTTCTTCATCTTGAAGCCTGCAATCCAGATGACGAGGCCGTTCCCTGTCACCCCCAGCAAACAGGCAATGCTGTACACCACCATGGAGAGGATGTGCATGGTCTTCTGGAGGCCAGAGTAGTAGTCATGGTCAGTGGCATTCTCAGGCTGCTCTGTGGGGCAGCTGGCAGAGAAGAGCGAAGGGGAAGAAGAGGTGCTGTCCATCACTAGCAAGCCAAGACCTGAAATCACAACAGCACTGTTGTCTGCAGCTCCTACGGCTCAAGAGGGGTGAAAATCTTTGCAAGCAACTGTGCATAAAATGTGTATGAAAAGCAAGATTAGATAAATTCATTTATAATTGATATAAAGTCTTTTTCTACAGCATGCGCAGCTGCACCTTGCAGAAACCACCTTGACCAGAGAAACCAGCCCCAGTTTTGCTCTTGGTGTTGGTGCTGTCAGAACACCACCTTCATCCAACTACCCACAGCAGCAACCCATCATGGGCCAGCAGCAGAACCACGGAAACCCAGATCCCCCACTTTGACAAGTCCTCTTTGGATGACCAGTAACGAATTATGACAACAAAAACTAGCTAGACTGGTAACGTTGATGTTAACAGACTATTTTTTCACCAAGCCCATTCCAGGGAGGTGAACTCTAAGTGCAGAACACCCAAGCTGTATCCAAGTGTAACCATTGTCCGTTTACCCACCCACTACCCTCTTGGTGAGCACGCCCATCTCATGTCTCCGGCTCATCCCAGCACTTGCCTTGGCAGCAGGACTCACGGTGGTGCTCCTTGGCTGCTCTGCCCACATCTGGTGGTCTCACCTCCTGGCTGACTCCCCTTCTGCTGCTCCTCTCCAGGGTGACTCACCCTGCCTCGCCCCATTTTCCCATGGCTTGGGATCACGAGGAATTTAGTGGGATCACTTATTCTCTAATCTTCTTCCTCAATTTGTGGTGTGTTGATTTAACCCCTGAAGCCCCAGAGGGTGCAAGGTTCCCTGAGGCCGGTTGGCCAAGCCCACCCACTAACTCAGACTTGGAGAATGAAGAAAACACGGCCCCTCTCCTGCCTGCACCATTCATCCCCCTGGCAGCTCTCCCTCCTGAGCATCCGGAAATACATCCGGGTCACCGGGGCTGCCCTGCCGCGAGCGGGGACAGGGCCCGCTCTGCTCCCCACACCAGCAGCACCGTGCCCAACCTGTGCCATGGCCTGGCACACCAGCTTTCCTGGATCCAGGGTCTTGGCTGGGGGGTCTTGGGGTGCCTAGAAGTGCTCCCTGCCCGGTGCAGGGTGTGGGGGAGTCCCATCCTTTGGCCCATGGGAGGAATCGCGGGACAGTGGGAACACCGCAGGGCTGGGGGAGAAGCACCTGCGGGTGCACGGCGGGCAGGGCTGGAGCTGTGGGTGAAGGCAGAGGAGGGGTGACGGCAGAGGGGTGACAGCAGCGGGCCCCCGCCCCTCCCGGCCGGGCCAAGGTCACCCGCGCCCCGGGCGCCACGTGCGGGCCGCGCCGCCAGCCCCGCCCCGGCGCAGGCCAATGGGAGGCGGGGAGCGGGCAGAGCGCGGCGCTGATTGGTCCAGGCGCTTCCCGAGCGTATTCCCCGCCGCCGGTCCCGGGGCGCGGCGCGGCGCTGATTGGTCGCGGCGCCGAGGGGCGGGGCCCGGCCGGGCTATGGTAGCGCGCGGGCTCCCGCGCGGGAGCGGAGTCAGGATCGGGTAAGGATCGTGCGGGGCCGGGGCCCGAGCGGGGCGTGCGGCGCGGGGAGGCCAGGGCTAGGGCATGGCATGGCACGGCATGGCACGGCACGGCACGGCATGACATGGCATGGCATGGCATGGCATGGCATGGCATGGCATCCTGCTGCGGGGAACAGCGGGCAGGCAGCGCCCGTCCCCGCCGCCCGGGGCGCGTCACCGGGAGCCTCTCGGGATGTGGGAGGTGATGGAATCAGGTTACAGGGGGTGCAGAACTATGTGGGGTTGGAGCTTCGGGGAAGGGGTTCAACAGGTGAACTGCCAGGGCTGGATTGGTGTCCACTATCAGAGGGACATGATGGGGAGGGTCTCATCCTGACTGGGAATGGGAGCTCTGTCCCCCCTGAGCCAAAAGCAGTGAGTGCGAATGCTGCTGCAGACTGTACTGGGGGGATATGCAGGACCCAGACATCCTGCTCAGAGCCAGAGCACTTCCCCTCGCAGCCCTTTGCCCAGCCCAGCCTCTCTGGCAGTGAGGATTCCCACCCTGCCAGTGAGATCTGGACTTGGGCCAGAGCATGGCTGAGCATCCCTGCCCAGCAAGAGCAGCATGAATGGACTTTGGCAGCTTGGCACAAGGAAACCGTGTGGGATTGCTTAATAACCTGGTCACGGTCCTTCACCCCTCCTTGCGGGGTTAACGAGTAAAAAAGATGAATTGTTTTCTGCCAAGACAGCAGCTGGGCTGTTACTCCTTCCCCAAGAGCAGCAGTGGCATTGACTGGGCCAGAGGGCTCCTACCAGGCCTGGGCATCACACATGCCATGGAGCCAAGCAAAGGCAGAGCTGCTGCCTGTCGGGGCCTCTCAGCTGCACAAGATGCTTCAGTCAGGGTTTGGGGCAGGACTCTGACCTTCTGGGGTTTTGCCCAAGGGAAAGAAGCCAAGAGGTTTAAGCGTGCTGGGCATCACAGTGTGTGTTAAAATTGAGATCTGTGGGTAGGAGCACTTCATTGCCCTTGAAATTAAACATCAGGCACTGCTAAGATGGGCAGGGGGAGCTCAGGGAGGGGTGGCAATGGGAGAGTATCAGAAATTATCAAAGCATTGTAATTAACAAACTGATCTTAAATCAGCAGGGGATGCCTGAGGGTTGTGTGTGTTTTCCTCACCCAACAGCCCACGGCTGTTCTCAGGGAATATGTGGGATGGCAGCAGGCAGCACACAGGGAGATGAGGAGGCACCAGCCCTGCTGCCATCCCACAGACTCCCCTCTCCCCTGGCAGGTGACTTGGACACAGCAGCAGCACCATGGCAAGCTCAACACAGGGCCTCCCCAGCGCCGAGCTCTGGGCCTCCCATAACAAGATGGTGATGGAGCCGCTCGAAACCAATGACCCGGAGGTGAGAGCCCCTTCCTGGCTCCTGCTCAGCTGCTTTGTCCATCTCCCAGCCAGCTGTGGGGATGCTGACCTCCTCAAGCCAGGGTCCAAGGCTGCTGGAACCCATCCATCCTCTGTGCCCTCTCTGTGACGGGTTGGGATCAGCTCTACCAAGAAGGGATCGCATCTCCCTTCTCCAGCACCTTTCCAGGCTCCTATCCAAGCCCTGTACCCTCTCCTATACATACCCTATGGTGAAGAATCCACGTCTCCGTGCAGAGCCAGCACGGGTGAAGCCATTTCTCTCCTCTCCCAAAGGTGCACAGCATCATCAAGAAGGAGAAGCAGCGGCAGAGGCTGGGGCTGGAGTTAATCGCGTCGGAGAACTTCGCAAGCCGAGCAGTCCTGGAGGCCCTGGGATCCTGCATGAACAACAAATACTCCGAGGGTTACCCAGGACAGAGGTATGGGGCTGGGACAAGTCCCACCAAGCCAAACCCTCACAGGGTGGGAGAGGAACCCCCCATCCTGCCAGGCCTCACCTCTGGGAAGGAAGTGATGTCCTTATGCTGGCAATCAAGGTTTTCCAGGACAGGATCCGACCTTCTCAGCCTCTGTCCTTGGCCACACATGGGACACTCTCAGCAGGGTCACATCTGCTGTGGCTGCACAAACAGGGCATCAGCCCAGTTCCTCCCCAGCCTGGGTCTGTTCTGAGTAATGAATTTGGTTTTACCCTGTCCTTTACTGCAGGTACTATGGCGGGACAGAGTTTGTGGATGAGCTGGAAAGGCTGTGCCAGAAGCGAGCCCTGCAGGCCTACCAGCTCGACCCCCAGAAGTGGGGAGTCAATGTCCAGCCCTACTCAGGTATTGGAGTGCTCAGGAGAGCCAGGCCAGTTGCCCAGGCCTCTGTGTGCCCCAGCATTCATAACCAGCTCAGTGTGCTCTCTCTGCAGGGTCACCCGCAAACTTTGCGGTGTACACAGCCCTGGTGGAGCCCCACGGCAGGATCATGGGGCTGGACCTGCCCGATGGTGGCCACCTCACCCATGGGTTCATGACGGACAAGAAGAAGATCTCTGCCACCTCTGTCTTCTTCGAGTCCATGCCCTACAAGGTACAGACAGCTGCTCCAGCCAGAGCCAGGACATGGTTATCATAAGTGTTGGTGCCTCTTAAAGTTAGAAGTACCAGCGTCAGGCTGCCAACAGCCCCTCCTGCAGGATAGCACTGCAGCTGACCTTCACCACAGTGAGGTGGCTGAACCCTCCTCTTCCTCTCCCAGGTCAACCCCAAGACCGGTTACATTGACTATGACCAGCTGGAGGAGAACGCCCGGCTCTTCCACCCCAAGCTGATCATAGCAGGTAAGGATCACACCTGCACCGACCTCCCTGGTGGCACAGCCTGGGTGGGGGTGGCTCCCTGAAGCCAGCAGCACTCCTTTAAGTCCATGGATGCTGCAGAGCCAGGAGGAAATTTCCAACACAACCACCCTGGAAGGAGCTTGTGTTCTGTCCCCAGCTGGGCTGTCTGCACTGCAAGCTTCATCCTGGGGCTGTCCCAGGGTCCAGGCACATCTGCTCCTGTCCCCTCTCATCGCCTCTCTCTGCAGGTGTCAGCTGCTACTCGCGGAACCTGGACTACGCCCGCATGCGGAAGATCGCTGACAACAACGGGGCTTATCTGATGGCCGACATGGCCCACATCAGTGGGCTGGTGGCCGCTGGCGTGGTGCCCTCACCCTTCGACCACTGCGACATCGTCTCCACCACCACCCACAAGACCCTGCGGGGCTGCAGGGCCGGCATGATATTCTACCGAAAAGGTGCCCGACCTGGCTCTGGTGCTGGGGAAATGCTGCAAGTTAATGCTCCTTCCTGCTCTAACTGGGAAGGAGGGAGGGCAAAAAGATCCTGGGAGCGTCTGGGGAGCCTCCCTGGGCTAACCCTGGCTCACATTTGAAGAGGAGCAACCACCAACCAGCCCCGCTCTGCGCAGCCAAGGGATGAAAGCAGCTCATGGGAGAAGGTGGTTGTGCTGCCTCGTGACCATGTCCTCCCTCTCCTGCAGGCACCCGCAGCGTGGACCCCAAGACAGGCAAGGAGACCCTCTACAACCTGGAGAGCCTCATTAACCAGGCGGTGTTCCCGGGGCTGCAGGGAGGCCCACACAACCACGCCATTGCAGGTACACAACTGGGCTGGCTGCCAGCTCCAGCATGGCAGAGGGAGCTGGTAAAGGTGTCCTGGCAGCAGCACAGGAGGCTCCAGCTGCCCTGCAGGGCTCACAGCCTTGGGACGCTGTGGCAAAAGGCAGCTGGTTGATCCAGCAGTGCCCAAGGGGTGACCAAGCCTATCCTATCCTGTGTTTTGGCTCATGGTGATGCTGCCAGGCTGGTTAGGGGAAAGGAAGGATCAGTCTGTTCGTTAGTTTGGCTCCAGGATGGCTTCTGCTGGCAGTGCCATGCATCTCCAGCTCTGCTGGTGGGAGCCCCCCAAAACTGACCCTGGCCTGCCTCCGTCCGCAGGGATCGCCGTGGCGCTGCGTCAGGCCATGACGCCCGAGTTCAAGGCTTACCAGCAGCAGGTGGTGGCCAACTGCAAGGCGCTCTCGACCGCACTGATGGAGATGGGCTACGACATCGTCACAGGTGAGGACACGTCTTAGCAGTGGGATGGGGCTGATCCTGGGGTCTGACCAGGGCAGTGCTTCATGGACCACCACGGGCAGGGCTGTGTTGGTGCAATTCCTCAGCCCTGGTTAAATCTCAAGTCTTTTTTTTGCTGAAGTTTCCTGTAGGAGCAGCATTCCCCAGTCCCACATCCCCACCAAATCCCTCTCTTTGCAGGGGGCTCTGACAACCACCTGATCCTCGTGGATCTGCGCAGCAGAGGCACAGACGGCGGCCGGGCCGAGCGGGTGCTGGAGCTCTGCTCCATCGCCTGCAACAAGAACACATGCCCCGGTGAGGGATCCCACAAGCCCTGCCAGCTCCTGGTCTGCTCCGGAAGCCAGGCTGAAATCCCACAGGTGGTGGTTTTGGTGCCAGGCTTGGTCACGTGTGCCTTGTGTTGGTGCAGGTGATGTCAGCGCCCTGCGCCCCAGTGGCCTCCGGTTCGGGACACCAGCTCTCACCTCCCGCGGCTTCCGGCAGGACGATTTCCGCAAGGTGGCCCAGTACATCCACAGAGGTGAGTCGGGGGCGTGTGGGGCCAGGCCTCAGCACCAGCCTGGGCCAGGGCAGCTCCCCCGGGTGAGGAGGCACCAGCTGAGTCATGCTGGAGCCATGCCCACAGCTGGCAAGGGAGCACACCCAGAAATGAGGAATAACCAACCCTGCCTGCACATCTGGATGTGGGTGCAGACATCTGGCCACAGCTGGGACTGGCCAAACTCTCCCCACTGCAAAGGCAGCAGGCTGAAAGCCTGTCCCTCTCGCAGTTTTCTCCCCGTTGTCCTCAGGAGTTCCAACTTTGTTTCCCAGGGCAGCAAGTCCCTCAGATGGGAGGGAGGGAGGGAGCAGGGCTGTGTCCCAGGGAGCAGCAGGGCTGGGAGAGCTGTGGGATGCAGTAGTTGCGAGGGCTGACCAAGACATCTCCCATCCTGGCAGGGATCGAGCTGGCTCTGCGCGTGCAGAAGGACATGAGCCCCAAGGCCACACTGAAGGAATTTAAGGACAAACTGGAGGAGCCAAAATACTGTGGGGAGCTGAAGGCACTGAAGGAAGAGGTAGAAGCCTTCGCAGCCACGTTCCCACTCCCGGGGCTGCCTGTCCTGTAAGGGGACACAGCCATGCCTGCTTCCGGAGCCACGGGAGTACCCAGGATCGTGGCACACTCACATCCCCAGCCTGAGACCAACACCCAGTGCCTTCTCCCAGCACTTCCCTGCTGGAACTGCAGCAGCAGCTCCTCCTTTGGCTCTTACTCCCCTTTCCCCTCCCATGTGGTGCACGGGGGCCCCCTGAGTACAACCCCCATGAGGACACCCGCCCTTCACCAGTGTGTCACCACTGGGACCGAGCACCAGGTCACCCTCACCTCATGGCCAGGTGCTATCCAGTTCCTGCTGGCTGTAGAGCAGCAGATGAGATTTAGGCTGGTCTGTCCACATGCCATTGTCCCATGGCAGTGTGAGGGACAGGGGCTCCAGCTGCACAAGAGACCTCACAGCGACTAGAAGTTCCCCTGGTTTCAGCCTCAAAGATTCCCCTTCATCCTATGTGCCTTGCCACCTCCACAGGCCAAGCCTTGTCCCAAACATCCCTCCTGGGATCACCATCCCATCCTAACCAGATCCTCCAGTATTTTCTCAGACCCCTTGGCACAAAGCTTAGGTTGAACCATTTTTTAATAAGCACAGTAAAATTAAGAATTTAACCACATGACAAGAATTATAAGCTTTAAAAAATACGACCAATTTTTTTTTTTTTTGTATTTCAAAAATATCTGAACCCAAATAAATATTTTTTTTTTTAAAAGTACATTTCTCAGACTAGTCATTTGGTGTTAACATCTGTTAAACTCTTGTGCAGTAACATTTACAGCACGACACTAAGACATGCTTCTTGGATTTCTCCCGGTCACACTCGCCCTAACTACTGACGCAAGCATTCGGCACGCACAGGCACACACACAGAACTCAACATGCAGGAATAGGATACAGTGCTTTTAAAGTAAGGTGAGAATTCATCAGAGCCTCCTGGCAGCCCTCAGAGGCAGCTCCGAGCCCAGCCCCATCCCCGTGCCCGCGGGCGTGCCACCGGCAGGACCGGGTACCCTGCTTCTGCCTTCCAGTTAACTCTGTCTGGGGGAGCAGTGGGGGGGGGGGGGGGTTGTGGCCCCTCCAACATCGGGGTGCAGTTTGGTACTCTGACATTGGGCTCTGGGGCAGGTGTTCTGCAGCCTGGGCAGCTCCCTGAATTCCCTCACACCCTGTGACAGGAGCCTTCTCACAGTGCTGCTACAAGCCCCGGGTCCTGCCCAGCTCCTGAAATCTGCAATGTGGGCTGTCCCCCACCACCAGACCAGGGGGCTTAGGACCCTCGTGCTCAATAAAACCCAAAGAACTGGCCTGGGAGCACGGAGCCATCAGGTCCCACCCCTGCAGTGCCTCTCCCACCCTCCCATCACGGTGAATATTGCTAGAGTACAGGCAGCTCCTCCCTGCCAAGGCAAGGCAGCTGTGGAGCTGCTCAGAAGTGATTGCTATCAGATGAAAGGAAATCTGAGCACTGTTCTCTGAGAAATGAAACCTGTGTAGGGTTAAGATCACCTACAGCTATGGCTGACCCTCCTGGGGTGGGAGCTGGAAGCGGCGGGTTAGTGGAGAGCAGGGCAGGGGCTGGCACTTAGGAAGAGGAGGAGTGAGAAATGGGAGCCCTCCCTCCTGGCCGGGGGAGGCTTCTGCACTGATGAATTCTCGGTCAGGTCAAACACCTCCTCTCCCTGGCGGCGAGGAGGGAGCCGGCGTGGCCGTGCAGGAGCGGGGACATGCTGGGCTGGGAGCACTCACAGAAGCAGGAGATGGCCATGCAGGGCACCGCTGGCTCTGGCAGCTGAGAGGCTGGTGAGGATGGCACTACCACTGCCAGGAACCCACCCTGCTCCTGGTGAAAGGATGGCTCAGGCAAGACAACGACACACGTGCCAGAACTCATGGCAGGAGCTATCAGTGCAAAGGTTGTGGCTTGCTGTTAGTCTGAATATCAGAAACTGGTGAGGTACCACAGCAGAGACGGGGGAAAGTCCTAAAGTGCCAATACAGGGATCTGTACTGTACAGGAGCAGAAGAACAAAGACAGAGAAATTACAGAGGAAAGAGGAATTCAGCTCCCAAACACCAGCTGTTCTCGGAATCCCCCCAGTTTCTGCCACCACAAGCAGAGAGGGCAGGTTGGGCTCCAAATACACCAAGGTGCCACAGCCTGGTGTTAACTCCCCCTTTGCAGTCCGAGTTCAGAGGTTACACTGCTGAGAGGAGGACAAGCACTTGAGGGCGTGTTTCTCCACAGCTCCCAGTTGCAGACAATCCCAGAGCTCCTGTTGGGTGATGTTTCAGCCAAGCCCCCGGGGCATCCTCCCCAGTCAGAGCTGCTTTGTGGTAGAGAGGTGAAGCGGGTCATACAGGTGGTAGTGCAAGTATTGCTCAACACGGCCTTGAATATCAGATACTCCAGGTTGGACAGAGGGAGCAAGAAGTGAGTTATTTATCATTTTATGAGCACAGCTGAACACCACAGGTAGAGACCACTGTGACTAAGATGAGCCACCACTAATCATCTCTCCCACTCCGCGCTGGAGGAAGACGTGAGTGAGTCAGCAGGAAAAAAGTCTCTCCCTCCCTCCCTCCTTAAACCCAAACAGCACTAGGTTGTTTTTCAGCAGGAAACAAGCTCCTGTTTTGAGCACTGCTCCAGAGCAGGACGCTGGGAGCTTTCATCTGCCTGGTGTCACCTGCACTACTCATTTACTCAGATGCCTCTTCCCCCAGGGAATCTCACCTCAGCTTTAGTGTGGAAGTTTGGGTGCGGATGAATCAACCAGGGGGCACCTTGAGTCACTTCAGGAAGCAGCCAATTTGATGGACATGGAGGCCTTTCACCAGCAGACTCAGTTCACATGAGACAGGAGGGCACAGGCAGGACAGGAAAAGGCTTTGAACACGTGGCAAAGGTGAGCAGCCCCAGAGAGATCCCGCTCACCTTCAGCAAAGGCCACACCAAACTGCTTCCAACCACAACCTCAAAACACCATCACAAGCAACCCCCTACCCAGGAAATCTCTCTGGAAAGTACCACGAGGCCAACTTGGCTGAGCCACCACAGACAGCAATAACCTTAAAAACAGCCTTTCTGCCCTGTTGGTTTCTACCCCAGAGAGCCCTTTCCAGGGGAGAGAAGGAGGCGGCACGATCCTGAGGCACAGATGCTGGTGCAAAATGACAGCCTCCCCAAGGAGCCTCCCTGCCTGCAGGACATGGTTTTGGAGCAGTGCAGGTCTCACAGCAAGTCTCCGTGGGGTCTAAGCCACACTAGGGAACCCCAGGCTGTACACAGAAACTTCCCAGGCTCAGAAGGAAGATCACATTCATCTCCAAAGCTGCCTTACATTATCACCATAAACAGAAGTTTAAAAAAAACCAACAAACCAAAGAACAGATCAGCTCTTGTACGATCTCAGCTGTTCTTACCCCCTAATCAGCATTAAAAAGAATTAAAACCAAGATTATCTTTCCCAGCAAGACTTTTCTTACTTAGAAGTACCTCAGGAGCTGCTACTGCCACATGACACCAGGCAGAGCAGCCCGGGCCCAGTATCACCTATGAGACTCCAGAGGGAAGCGCTGCGCCCAGGCACAAAGCTTTCGGCACTGACAGGAACGATCTGGGAATGTCACCACGTTGGTGATACATCCTTTATGGCATAGAAGCTTTGAAAAGAAAAGTTCTCAGTACCCAGGCTCAGAGAGCAGCAGTTCTGCCCCATCCAGAGCCACCCAGGAGCCCCAGGAGAGGTAGTCGAGACGCGACAATGGCTCAGCCAGGAGCAGCACGCAGTGACGTCAGCCCTGTTTTACCACAAAGCACAAACACCAACTCCCCAACAAAAAAAATAAACTAAACTATTACGGATACAACATGGAATCTAGTACATTCATCCCCAATCTCTCCTGAGCACTCATACCTCACCAGCCAGGCAGCCTGTGGTAACACCCTGCAGTCTCACAGCATGGCTCCAGCTGAATCGCATCGTTTCCCCATCACAAAAAGCACCTAAAAATAGGGTCCTCACCCTCCTTCAGTTCCCTTCTGTCTTTAAAAAGCCAGCCCTGACCTGACACTCTTTGAGGATTCCCAGTCTCACTCCAACCTGCTCAGAGGCCGCCCAGCAAATCGGACGTGACAAATGAACAAGGCACAGTGCTCTACATTCACAGCGGCTCGGGGCTTGCCAGCGTTAGGGAGTGCTTCCACCTTCCTGATTTTAACAAAACTGGGAGAAACTGGCAAACCCTTTCTGGAGAGAAGCATGTGTGCCTCTGCTGTGCTCCCACTCACCCAGGGACAACCTGTCCTGGGAAGGGCCAAGAAACTCAGGAAGTGCAGGAAGGGACACCATCCACTGTGGCTGCAACAGACCCATGAGCTGCCGCCCTGGCAGGGTGCTCTGAGCTACACTCACAGGACAGACACATCAGTGGATAAAAAACTTGACATGGCCTTTACACCTCTGGTCACAGCCCTGGCTCTATGGAAGGGACAGACAGTGCTCAGGGTTCTGGCAGAAGCGTGCAGAGCACTGTGCTGTTTGGGGGGCTGCACACTAGTCAGTATTGATCCCCAAGACAGCCCACCTCCCTCCATGCCATAACCCCCCTGGGATGCTGCCATGATCCACTTTAAAAGTTAACAGTGCCCCTTCTGACATTTACAGTGTGCCCGATGGTTTATGTGATGGAACATCTACGCTTTTGGCTACAGGGGACACCCAGAAATCCGCTCCTGCAGACCTGGATTCCTGCGGAGCAGAGACACAAACACCTGGGCCCCTTCCCGATGGGTGAGAGCTACTGCAGACAGCGGCAATGTCAAGCACGGATGAGCTCTGTCAGACTCTGAGCACGCGGGCACACAGCCTGTGCAAGGCTAGATCTTGTACAAAAAGCTGGGAACATAGTCAAATCTGAGCAGGGGGTTCCCCCCCTGCCCCGGTTCCTGAATGTAGTGCAGCTTCAGCAGCTCAGCCAAGTACTGCACTATTTTGATATCTTCATTGGCAAGGCCCAGCTGGAGCTTTAGGAAGTTAATCCTGCGATTCACAACGGATTCCTCCGGTTCCCTTTCGCTGATGGGAAGGTGCAAATGATGGCAGAAGGTGAAGAGGAAGGCTTTAGAACACAGCTGGGTGAGGATACTTTGGACGTGCATGTAGTAGGTGCTGCCGCGCTTGATCTGCGTGCGGTGGTCAGCCAGCCGGGCCACCACGGTGCCCTTGTAGAGGGGGCAGCGCAGGGTCTTGCTGTCGGCGTCCAGGATGCTCAGGTAGCGGCTGTACCGGCTCAGGGCATGCAGCACGTTCACCCCAGCAGGGGACACTGTCCTGGAACAGCAAGAGAGAGGTCACGGCTGGAGGGGAGCCAATAGTTAAGCAGCAGGGTGTGTCTGTGCCCTCTATCCCGTGTATTTTCCCTCTAGCTGATGAGCTGGTGCAAGACCTCTGTGGGTGAATAAAGCCTTCCACGGAAGAGAGGGGACAAATAGGCTCTCCAGCCTGCCAGATCCCAAAGAAACCTCGATTTCCTGGATCCCCACATGCCCTGATCAGTGCTGTGCATGCTACAGCATAAACCACCACACTTCAGGTCAGCTTTCTCCTTCAGGGACATGGAGAGGGAGTGATAGGACACCTCTGGTGAGCAGACACATCATGCAGCAGCTGGAAGCTTCTCGATGTGACTCAGAAACCCAAAGCAGTCCCCCCTTTCCAAGAGCTCCATGTTCCCCCCAAACTGCTTTGGGAGGGAGCTGCTCTGACGTGGTCGAAGCCCAGTGTGATGCAGAACCTTCTGCATTTCCCGAAAGGGAGAACCATCCTTAACCCACAACATTCCCTGGCTATTTGTCATTCAGGTGCACTCAGGTGCAAACCCACAGCAGATACAATTACCTACCAAGCTTAACCTAATGTTATTGAAATGCAAATTATGAGCTTATGCTTCAGCTCCTCCATTCTTTGTGGTGACAGCTGCTGGGCTGAGATATGGCTCCCAGCCTCAAACTGGGAGCTCCAACTGGTGTAGGGGCTGTCCCTGTGCCCAGGCAGCACCTGGCCTTAGGAGACACAGGATCCTTACTAGAATAAATAGTTTAGCATCTAAGTCCCTTCCCAGAGCCCTCATACAAATGGTTTGTGGAGAGCACCCACATTAAACTCAACACTTAATTAACATTCCACGGAGGAGAGCTGAAATGACTGACACACGTTACAGACAGTTCTTAAATAAAGTTTTCTGTTTATAAAAATTGCATCTAACCGCAAACATTGAGCAATGAGTACACACTTGGGGCTTTTAAAAACCTCACTGACAGATAGAGAGCTTGTGAGCAGCTGTTAGCAGAGCTGTCATCCTGCCTCACGAGCATAGGAATGAGAGCAAACTCACAGTTTTTGGGTAATTTCACCATCCACATCCCCCAGCAATACAATACTTTGCAGCTCAGAAAGCAGGTTTCTGTGTTTTAATTTTCCTGCTGTTTACAAGCACTCCTGCAGGAGCTATTCCAGCCCGGCTCTGAGCACTGGGCTGCCACTCTGACTCATGTTTTCCACGCTGGTGACAGCAATGGCCATTCCCTGCCATACCTGCACCCAAAGCACAGAACACATCCTGGAACACACAAAAAAATCCTGTTCATAACATCAACAAGGGCAGGGCCCTTGAGCTGAGCAAACACTCTTTGCTAATATGAGCTGTGAAACCACAGTTCAGGACTGGGTGTTGGGAAGGGGCACTTGTTTTTGGGACAGTCCACACCCTAAGCAGAGGTTTCCTACAGTCCCAACACTGCACCTGCACAGCTCCAGGGGCCTTTCTTCCTCACCAGCACAGCCCGAGGTGCTGCACTCCAATTCTGACATACAGATATCATCACCTCTTCAACAGGCTCCACAAGGAAAAACCCTCCCCCCAGCACAGCACCATTAACCCTAAAATTCCAGAAATGTGAGAAGAGTTCCAGTAGGAGATGGCAAAGCAGAGCACGCAGACTCCACAAACACTTGTATCACATCATCCAGGAACACAGTGGGACTCTGGTGTTTGTTCTCTGCTTTGCCAGGCAAAGACCTAAACCAGAAGGAAACCTCCTGGCCAAGGAACTCACCTAAGGCAGGCAGCAAGTGCCCAGCAGATGTTTTAAACATTAACTCTCAAGTGAGGCTGGATGCAGAGATGCAAATCTACCCCTTTTCCAAAATAAATCCCACCAGCAGAAATCCGTGGTAGCTGTGCCAGTAATTAAGAGACCTCCCCTGCACACCCATTGCCCTCTGAGATGAACTTCTTACCACACACCTCGACCCTATTAAAGCAAACAGATCCTGGGATTTACCTCTGGAGTCCGATCAACTTCCACTTCTGGAAATCCACCAAGTGCAGAGGGGAAGTAACCCAGTGCTTCACGGGCTTGGCATACACACCGCAGTTGGGCACGAAGATGGAGAGCGCCGTCACGAGCTTCTTGACCATGGCCTCGTCCTCCCCCAGCACCACCAGGGTCCTCCCGCTGAGCAGGGAGTAGATGGCGGGGTGGGCGAAGGGGTACTGGCGGATGAACCGCAGCGCGTTCTGCCCAGCCCTCTTTCTGTGCCTTTCCCCGGTGGCACAGGCCAGATGGGCGGGAGAGGGGGTCCTGTCGGAGCACGTGGAGGCGGCGCTGCTGATGTAGCTCATGGAGTCTGAGCACTCGTCCAGGCTGCTCTTACTGACCTCCCTGCTGCCTGTCAGGTAGTGTGAGTCGAGCTCATAGGGCAGGAGCCCCCCCGAGAGGCCATCGTGGGAGGGGAAGCCCCCACGCAGCCCCTGCTCGGCCGCCCGGTACGGCTGCGGGGGGATCCGCACCACCCCGTCCTCCTCGCACGGCTTCTGCCCCAGCTCAGGCAGGGGCTCCAGGAAGCTGGGACTCTCCTTCCCGATACAACAGGCAGCATCCACCTGCACTAAGCTTTCCTGCTTTGAGACGTCGTCCTGCCCATCGTCAACGTCCGGGTTCAGTCTCGGGGTGAAGCGAAGGCCTCCCTCGTCGTCATCCACGTAGGGCTCCTCGTTAATGGCACTTGGGTAGCTCGCTTTGAAATCCTCTGGGATGAGGGACTCGGAGGGACACGTGCTGAGCACCTCGATGCTGTCCTCGCTGACTGTGCGCCGGCTGCCCACCTTGCTCCGGCCCGCCTGGGGGCTGGGAATGACGGGCAGGCTGGCCTGGCTCTCTGACTTTGTCAGCCCAGATCCCGACTTCTCCGTTCCCAGCACCTCGATGCTCTCCCCGCTACTGATGCTGCCTTTGATATCTGCATCCAGATAGTCCAGGTTCTCCTGATGCTCAGACATCACGGACTCAGACATTTTGGGTTCTTCAGAGTCCTCCATTTCCTGCTCCATCTTGATGGGCACACACTCCACACTGGACTTGTAGGAGCCCAGGCTGATGACCACTTTAGGAGCAAGGGACTCTTCTGAACACTTTTCATCTATGGCATCCTGGCCGAGCCCCTGGCAGCCTCTGTACTGTTTTTCAGGAGGTTTTTCATCTAGGAAAGACACATCCTCAAAGAGGAAGTTGGTGACACTCTGCTGCTTTAGGAGAGCCCGGCTGATCTGCTCTGTCAGGAGGTAACACACATCACCTCGAAAAGTCCTCTCGATATGGTGCAACTGGTCAAGGGTCTGGGTGAAAAAATAAACATCACAGAGTTCCTTCAGTGTCTTCAGCTTCTTGTCAAAGCACTTGGCAGACTTGGCTTTGATGAGCTTGGGGGTGTAGGATGGCATGTGGGTGTAAAGGTGAGTTTCACCAGGCTCAGCAGGATCAGAGGCAGTTGGGTCCTGAGCGCCATCCACGTCAGCCTGGTCCAGGGCACACTCTGGCTCATAGGGGTGAAATTCAGACTCCTTCAGCTTCCTGTAGGGATATGACCGGATTTGCCTCAGCAGGTCTTGATGCTCGATGATTGACTTTTCTACGCTGGCCAGCTCGTTGGCCTTCTCAATGGCCTGGGTTGTGTAATACCCCTTGTCGTTGGCTTTCTTCTGTTGCTCAGTCTCGTTGTGCAGGACAGTCCTGGTGTAGTCAAGATCTTTCAGTTTCTTTTCCAGTTCGTTGGCAAAAGCTTTCCGGTTCCCCGTCTTCAGGCATTCAGAGGCTTTGGAGAACTCGGCAGAGAGTTCCTGAAACTGCTGCATGATTTTGTGCTCGTCAGCAGAAATATAGGCCATGCAGAAGGGCCTCACAAAGCCCCTGGCTTCCAGGTCATACAGGGTCAAGTGGTGCACGTAGGCAAACGCCCCTTCCTTGGAGTCTCCCAGCACCACCTTGGAATCCTCCACAAAGTTCAGCTTCGGGTAGGCAGAGCCGGGAGGGTGCCCCACAAAGGATGCCTGGTAATCCACAGACATGATCCGCAGGGAAAAATAATTGAGATCGAAGGTGCCCGACACTTTGGCGTCATCGGGGATGGTCAGGAGGGGCTGGGGCCCCACTTGCTCCGAGAACTCGGAGATGAGGATGAAGTCCCGGGTGAACTTGGAGCCGGCGACCTTGGCCCAGGGGTTGGCGCCCTGGCCGGCGAAAGGGAACAGCGGCACCGAGTACTCCTCGGGCAGGGGCGGCTCGCGGTACAGATCATCCTCCAGCTCCTCCTCCCTGGTGAAGGCCACCACGTCAGGGGCGCTGATCATATTTCCCGCAGGACGGGACCGACATGGAGCAGCGACGCGCCCCCGGTTCCCCCGCCACCGCCGGGCCCCGCGGGAGGCACCGGAGCAGCCCCGGCCCGGCCCCGCCGCAGCCGCAGCCCCGTGTCCCCCTCACGCCGCCTCCATGGCCGGAGCCGCCGCCTCCTCACGGCCCCGCAGCCATCTTGGAGTCACATGACGCGCGGCCTCCGACCCCGCCGGCAGGAAGCGAGGCCACCGCCTCCTCCTCTTCCTCAGCTGGAGTTGTTTATTTTTACCGTCGTCGCCCTTTGTCGTTACCGATCCTGGGACGGGCCCAGCGGCGGCGGGAAAATCGAGGCGGGGCCGCGGCGGGAGGGGACACAGGGGACGCCGCGGGGCATCTTGGAAGTTGTAGTTCTGTGCCGCAACCGCGGCTGCGCTTTACGGCAGGACGTGACGGTAAGGGGGAGCGACAGGAGAGCGCGGGAGATCGGCCGGTGAGGGAGGAACGGGGGGGAAAGAGGGAAGGGAAGGGAAGGGGAAGGGAGAGGGAGGGGGCTGCCCCAGCTGAGGGACAGCCCGGGGGGATCAGGGGTGGCGAGGGGGCTGCGCTGCCCCGGCCGTAGGGGGAGAGGGCAGCCCCTGCAGGGCAGGAGAGGGCCGAGGGACAGGATGCGGGACCCCCCGACAGCTGTGTCCGGAGGAGGGTGACGCCTTCTCCATCCCCGTGCGGCGCCGGGGGGGCTGCCCTGAGCCTCCCGGCGGGGCTGGTTAAAGGCTGAGCGGCCGAGCGGTGACATCAACCATCTCTCTCCATGCCGGCAGGATCCGGCCCCGGGACGCGGAGCAGCAGCATGCCCTGTCCCCGCGGGAGCTGGCTTTACCTCCTGTGATGAACCTCTACGTGCGGCTGTTTACCAGGGGCAGGATGCTGCCCCAGCCCTGGCGCTTCTTCTCGCGGGCCGCCGAGGACTTGGCGCTGCAGAGGATCCGCAAGGTGCTCTGCGTGGCGGAGAAGAACGATGCTGCCCGAGGGATCGCTGACCTGCTCTCCAACAGCAGGATGCGGCGGGTAGGAACACCCCACATGGTGCTGCACCCTGGTACACGGACAGGAGTGGCTTAGCTGGCTGGGGAGGGTCCATGGCATGTGCGGCAGCCCCAGCACTCTTGGCAGAGCTTGGCATGGACACTTCACGTCAGCACGTGCCACACTTGGCACTGTTTGTGTCTCTGAACACACGAGGGTACAAGAATGGCTTTGTTCTGTGGACGAACACCGCTTGCCCAAATGTATTTGGGAGTCTCAGATCCTTGTGGTTTAAGTCCAGTGGGAGCTCCCTCTGCCCAGGCTGCCTTCCCCAGGCACTGAGCTCCATGGTGAGGGCTCTCTGGGTCGTTCCTGGGTTAGCAGCGTGTGACAGAGGCTTCAGAAACTGACACCACCCATTGGCATGCATTTTCCTATCCAAAAGCACCACTTCTGCAGCATCAGCGTCAGGGTTTGCTGGAGTTCACCAATAAAGCAAAAACAGGCTATGGTTTGGAGAAGAGGAATTGAAAGATCTCTCCTCCCTGCTGCTCTGGGTTGTGACCGTTAACAGTTTGCATAATCACCTGCTGTTTCCAAACTTAGGAACTAGAAGGTGCTTCTAGACCAGAATCAGAGAATCGTTGAGGTTGGAAAAGACCCCTGAGATCATCAAGACCAACCTGTGACCAATCCCCACCTTGTCACCCAGCCCAGAGAACTGAGTGCCATTTCCAGTCACTCCCTGAATACCTCCAGAGGTGGTGCCTCCAAATTTCCCTGGGCAGTTCCAATGCTTGATAACCCTTTCCATGAAGAAATTCTTCCTGATGTCCAACCTAAACCTTCCCTGGCACAGCCTGAGGCTCCTTCCTCTCATCTTGTCACTTGTTACCTGGGAAAAAAGGCTGACCCCCACATGGCTCCAACCTCCTTTATTTGAATAAAAGGTGTTATTGAGAACCTGGGCGCTGACAGTCCCAATGAAGAAATCATCCTGCTTCTGTAAAAAAAGCAGCAAATACAGAATCTAGAAACTTCCATGAGTCCCATTTAGGTGGGAGGTAACCCTGGGGACACTACTTGTCACTTGGAACAGGACAGGTGTTTGTCAGGAGTTCCTGAACACTGGCCAGCCCCATTAAACAAATCAGTTCTTCATTATCCATGGGGAGATAACCGTGGAATCACCCTCAGGAATGGTTTAAAATCCTCTTACCTTGGAAATCACCGTTTCAGTGTCTCCATAAATGGTACAGGAGATTTCCATCCCCTTGCTGCAATTCCTGTTAGCTCCAGTACCTGGTTTTCCTTTGCCCTGTGCCTCCATCCCAGTGTGGATAAAGCGAGATGGGATGGATTTGTTTCTTGTTAAAAAATTAATTAAAAAAAAATTAAGAGTTTGTTTTCTGTTAAAAGCCAGAAACTCAGGAATTCTTTTCCTTCCAGAGAGAAGGGTTTTCCAAGTTCAACAAGATCTATGAATACGACTACCAGATGTTTGGCCAGGTAAGAGTTTTCTCTCAATCTGCTGCTGGATTAATGAAGTACAAATACTAATTAATAAAAGCCATTTGTCAGGAGTTACAAAACACAGCTCCAGCCATGGGGATGTTCTGCCCAGAGATGAGGAAAAGTCAGATGTTGTTTTCTTGGCTCAGCCACCTGTTTTGTTGCTCTAAATCTTTCAGCTTTCTGGTTTTATGTCAGTCAAAACCACATTGCTGTTTAGAATTGGGAGCTTCCTACAAAAACTGAGGATAAGGCCATGGATAGAGCTTGTTATGATGTATTAGTTATGGCTGCCCCATCCCTGGAAGTGTCCCAGGCCAGGTTGGATGGGGCTTGGAGCAACCTGGGATAGTGGAAGGTGTCCCTGCCCATGGCAGGAGGTGGCAGTGAATGGGGCTTTAAGGTCCCTCCCAACCCAAACCATTCCATGATTAACAGGAGAAAGGTGTCACTAATAATGTAAATTGAGAACCCAAGGGAGATTTGGGGGCTGTGGGTAGTTTTTGGTGAGTGATGGGCACTAATTTCCTTGCTCTGTCTCTTGCAGAACGTTACCATGGTGATGACATCCGTGTCAGGACATTTACTGGCTCATGATTTTATCATGCCATTTCGCAAATGGTTGGTACCTCATGCCCCTGGCAGGAAGGGCTTTGTCACCTCTTGCCCTTCACAAGAAGGGCCTGTCACCTCCTGCTCTCATCCTCAACACTGCAAGCACCTCCTTCACACAGCCTTGGGACACGGCAACCTCAAAGACAAGGGGGCAGGGAGGGACTCTAACTCAGAGCAGGGTGATAAGTTCCAAATTTTATACGAAACAGCCAAAATATTGTTTCAAATTCCTGTCTTCAGAGTGCTAAAAAATCCTAAAGATGTAATACTGGTTAAAATACATCAAGGCAGGGAATTAAACTGATTCCAAAATGGGATGGTTATGTGTTCTTTGTTCAGCTAGGAGCTGTTCTGGGAAGCAAGGTTCTTTCTCTGCCTTACCTCCTTTTGTTCTCTGGGCTTCAAATAGGAGAAGCTGCTTGTTGCCTTCCAGATTTGCTGTTTTCTCTGGCTGGTTTTTCATTCTGTTGCTTTTAAATGTTACTCAGCATTTCATGTGAGCTCTGCATTGTCTGAGACGAGGCCTGTAATAAAATACATTAATTCCAGTACTTGGAGAGCACCAGTTAGTGTCTCACAAATGTGTGTTTTAGTTTATGTGATGCACACATGTTTGTCCTCTGTTTTCCAGGCATAGCTGCAACCCTTTAGCTCTTTTTGATGCTGAAATTGAGAAGTATTGCCCTGAAAATTACCTGGATATCAAGGTACATCATGGTTAAGACTTTCCTTGAAACTGAGCTCAGGGGTTGGTTAAACAAATATTGTCCCAGACAGAAGGATGATCTTATCTTTGTCCTTAACATTCAAATTTCTGCAGTTTAGCAGATTCCTCCTACATTTCCTAGGACTATATATGCTGTTCATTTGTGACATTGAAACTCTTCTTCTCATGTACAAGTAGTGCTAAAGCTAAAAATAGAAATGTTTTTTTCCAACAAGGTGGAATCGGTGATTGTGTCTCAGTTTTATAGAAAAAGACATTTTTAGAAAACAGATTGTGGTACATCTCACTCCAAGCCAAGCTTTTAACAGAATTAGATGTAAATAAATGACTCAAATCTTTTGAAAGCTGCCTGATCTCCTGAGACACACAATAACAAGATGTTATTGCAACAACCCATCTCCATGGATACACGTTGCGTTTCGTGTTCAGTGAGTCATTCTGAAATTAAATGACAAAGCAAGCAGCCTGGAATGTTCTCCTTGTGTTGTTTTTCTCCTCTCAGAGAACCCTTGAACGAGAAATCCAGCAGTGCCAAGCCCTGGTGATCTGGACTGACTGTGATCGAGAAGGAGAGAACATCGGCTTTGAGATCATCCATGTGTGCAGAGCTGGTGTGTAGAGCATCTTCATCAGTCTGAGTTTTAATGTTCTGATGGTTCAACAACTCCTTTAGCAGAGGAAAACTCTCAATTTTATTGTGTCCAGGTTAAATGCTGGCTAATTCTGATCAATATGTGGCTCTGATAGATCAGAAATGCATCCAGCTGTTGGAAAGCTGTAGAATCAGTTGACAGCACACTCTCTCAACAATAGCAGTTTATTAATTGCTCCTTTCCATTGGTGTTTGAGTCACTCTGATTTCTCTTCTGTGTGTATCTGGCAGTAAAGCCAAACCTCCAGGTTTTCCGAGCCCGCTTCTCTGAGATCACACTTCATGCTGTCAGATCAGCCTGCGAGAACCTCACCCAGCCCGACCAAAAAACGAGCGATGCCGTTGACGTCAGGCAGGAGCTGGACCTCAGGATAGGTACGTGAACATCTGTTACTGCAACCTCAACACAAGGCAGAAATGCTCTCTGTAGTGTCATAAACCTGATTTTTAGATCAGATACAACTAAATGACATTTTGTGTTTTACGGGAAATGTGCTCTTTGAATCAGAGAATCACCAACACCAAGACTGAGTCCAACCTGTGACAGTCCCCTCCTTGTAAACCAGACCAGAGCACTGAGTGCCACAGCCAGTTGTTTTGTGAACATCTCTAGGGATGGTGACTCCACCACCTCCCTGGGCAGTCCATTCCAATGTTTAACAGCCCTTTCTGTGAAGAAATTCTTCCTGAAATGAGGAAATCTCTCCTTTAAGCAAATAATTAAGTTTATAGTTCATGCAATACTGACAAGCTTCTTCAACTGAGTATTAAACAGAGTAAAATTAATGCTCAGATTATTAAAAGGATCTGAAGTGCTGTGATTATCATTCAACATTGTACTATTCAGTTCTGGTGCCCATTCTGTTTCCTCAGGTGCTGCCTTCACCAGATTCCAGACTCTGAGGCTGCGGAAGATCTTCCCTGATATTTTAGCAGATCAGCTCATCAGCTACGGCAGCTGCCAGTTCCCAACACTGGGATTTGTAGTTGAACGCTTCAAAGCCATCCAGGCCTTTGTTCCTGAAGCCTTCTTCAAAATTAAGGGTATGTTTGGGGAAACACAGCCCTGGGCTCCATCTTGGAGGGTTTGATGTGGATAGAAAGGAAAAACATTGGAGCAACAAACACCAAATGTGGCAGAGGTGGTTTCCTCTTCCTCTGCCGTGACCACTGAGCAGAGCTGGAAGGTTTCCAAGTGCCTTTGTGGTATTTCCATTTTGTGGCTCCTCTATCAGCCAGCTCTGTTGTCCATCACAGTGACCCACAACCATGAAGATGGCAGTGTGGTCTTCAACTGGAAGAGGAACCGGCTCTTCAATCACACAGCGTGCCTGGTCCTTTACCAGATGTGTATGGAGGTAGGAAAGCTTGTAAATAGTTGCATAATCCAGATTCAGCCAAACATTCCCTGTATCTGTCTTGTTCAAGACTTTTAAAGAACAGTTTGTGTAAACTCCTAAAGGAGATGTGGGTTTTGTTTACTGTGTTTAGGATCCAGTAGCGACTGTTGTTGATGTTGTGAGCAAGCCAAAGAGCAAATGGAGGCCCTTGCCCCTGGACACTGTGGTATGTTTGAACTCTGGGAAGAATTTCTCTGAAAAGAACTTTGAACAGATGTTTTACTCACTGCTCTGAATTATCCACTAATACTTTTGGGTTTTCTGGCTCTTCCCAATGCAGGAACTGGAAAAATTGGCTTCCCGCAAACTGAAAATAAATGCAAAGGAAACGATGACATTAGCAGAAAAACTCTATACTAAAGGGTAAGAAAGCAAGACTTGGCTTGGTAAACTTAATTCTTTTAAAAGTAAATGGCCTTTTGTCCAAAATGGGAAGCATCTTGGAGCAATTCTCAAAGTGCTCTCCTGTCTTTCTTCCTAAGGTTCATTAGTTACCCCCGAACCGAGACCAATATTTTCCCCAAGGAGCTGAACCTCTCTGCCTTGGTAGAACAGCAAACACAGGACCCAAACTGGGGAGAGTTTGCACAGAGGATTTTGGATCAGGGTGGGCCAACCCCTCGGAGTGGAACCAAATCCGATCAGGCTCACCCTCCCATTCACCCCACAAAATACACCAGCAACCTGCAGGTGGGTATAACCAGAGGGAGCTGGATGGATTGTGTTGCTTGATAAATAAAGATAAAAGTCTTAACATGGTCATTAGCAGAAAATCCTCACCTGAGTTCCCACTGATTTTGTGATGTCTTGTTAACCTGGGAGGACACTGACCCTTCCCACTGTTCGATCTCAGGGCAATGAGCAGAGACTCTACGAATTCATCGTGCGCCACTTCTTGGCTTGCTGCTCTCAAGATGCCAAAGGACAGGAAACAACCGTGGAGATCGACATTGCCAACGAGCAATTCATTGCTCAAGGACTCATGATCCTGGCCCGAAATTACCTGGAAGTGTATCCTTACGACAAGTGGAGTGATAAGGTAATCCCCTTGAGTGACATAAGTGGGAGAGGCTGAAGTAGCCCTTCACTGCCAACTTCAGACCTCTCTGAAAAACATCTTTTGACCATTTCTGGCCGTTTCACTCAGAGCCTTTGTCCTGAGTGAATGGACCAGGAAGCATTTTCAAAGAGATTCTCCTTCCCTTCAGGTTATCCCGCTGTATCAGAAGGGGTCTCGCTTTCAGCCCACCACGGTGGAGATGGTGGATGGGGAAACCAGTCCTCCCTTGCTCCTCACAGAAGCAGATCTCATTGCTCTCATGGAAAAACACGGCATTGGTCAGTGTGGGCAGCGTGGCCTCTCGCTCTTGGCAGAGGGAGTTCTCCCCAGGGAATTCTCCAAATGTTGCTGCAGATAAGAAATCACTTAAATGTGCATAATAAAGGGATATAGAGGGCAAAGTCCAAACATCCTCAGGAGCCTGCAGAGCACCTCCAGTACCCAGGGAGATGGGCAGTTTCATGTCGAGGGTGTGCCACCAGCAGCGTGCTGGCCTCAGTGCCAGTGGGGCACCAGGGCAGTGCTGCTCCTCACCATAAGTTGTGTCCTTGTCCCTGGGCACAGGGGAAATCACTCCTTGGCCCTTGATTTGACTGATATCTCTCTGCTTCCAGGGACTGATGCCACCCATGCCGAGCACATCGAGACGATCAAGACGCGGATGTACGTGGGGCTTACAGCAGATCAGCGCTTCCTGCCCGGCCACCTGGGCATGGGGCTGGTGGAAGGTGAGGGAAGAGCCCTTACAAAGATGGCAGGGTCCTTTACCTGCTCCTTCCTTTCGCTTACCATTCCATATATTCCTCAGGCTATGATTCCATGGGCTACGAGATGTCCAAGCCTGACCTTCGAGCTGAGCTGGAGGCTGATCTAAAACTGATCTGTGAGGGGAAGAAAGACAAATCTGTAGTGTTGCACCAGCAGGTCCAAAAGTACAAGCAAGTCTTCATTGAAGCTGTGGCCAGAGCCAACAAGTGAGTCCTGCCTTTGCCCTCCCTCTTCCTTTTGCTTTGCTCTGCTGGGAGCTGCTGGCTGCTCATCTGAAGCTCAGCCTGGAGTGAGGGACCTTGTCACACTGTTTCCCTGGAATGAGGGATCCTGTCACACTGTTTCCCTGGAGCTCTGCCCCCTGTGTATAGGCACTTGCATGGGAAAGCATGACTCGCAGCCTGGCACGCTGTCAGGAGTTCCTGACAGCTAAGGGTTTAAACCAGGATGAGCAGTTAAGATTAAATTTGGGGATGGCAGCATGCACTGACCTCTCATGTTGTACCCACACCTTTCCTGTTCCAGAAATGTGGCGCTGAGTCAGTGTACTCGTGGAGAAGCTCAGAGGGGCTGTGTGGGGGGCAGCAGGCTCTGAGTCACTGCAGCACCTGATTGCTCCTTGCAGGGACACACAGGATGCTCTGCTCATTTCTTCACAGGTTGGACCAGGCCCTGGCTCAGTATTTTGGAGAAGCTGCAGAAATTCCAGAGCAGGATGAGGTATACCCAGAAACGCCTGTTTCTGTTCGGAAGTGTCCCCAGTGCAACAGTGACATGGTCCTGAAGACCAGGAAGAATGGCGGGTTGGTGACTTTCCCTCTTGTAGCCTCCTGTGTTGGTTTGTGTTTCTCCAGGCATTCATTTACCTCCTTTGGTAAAAGCTTGGAAACCTTGGGCTGCAGCTTGCTGACTCCACCAGCTACATGAGCTGTGTGGACTCAGCTGAACCTCTTGTCAAGTGGGTATTTGCCCTTAAAAATTGCAGTTTTGACAATTTCTGACGGCTGAGAAGACACAGGAATGGATCCCTGACTGTCTTGACTTTGCCTTTTCCTCATCCAGTGCCTTTGTCCCACGGCAGGTTCTACCTCAGCTGCATGGGCTATCCAGCCTGTAAAACTGCAGTCTGGTTCCCTGACTTCGTGCTGGATGTGACCAGGGATGAGAGCGTCTGTGATGTGTGTAAACCCCATCCAGTTCACAGGTGGGTCATGCCACTTATCCCCTGTTGGACACTGGGGCAGAGACTTCCATGGGCTAGGCTGGACAACCATTTTCCATTCCAGTCTCGGAAAGCTGGAGTAGCACTTGGCTTGGGGATGGAAAGAAGAGGGGTTGGGGAAACTGGTCTCCATATAGCAGAATCAAAACAATAAATAAAAATTCAAGTTTAAATTGAGGTCTGTTGATGAGAAACTGGGAGACTTTGACTCTTCCTTTCCTTGCAGACTGAAATTTAAATTCAAGAAAGGCAGCGTTCCCCCTGTGATGCCTCTGGAGTTTGTTGGCTGCATTGGAGGCTGCGATGAGATGCTGAGAGAGCTCTTGGACCTTAAGTACTTGCACAGATCATCCCAACCTGCATTGTCCACCACCCAGCCCGGGCATCACCTGCAGGCCAACCACTCCCTGAACAGAGCCAGCAGTGAGAGCAGGCAAGCCAGGGGGACCTCAAACCTGGCACGGGGACACCTGCTCTCCATCAACTCCTCCAGGACCCCCAGGGCTGCTCCTCCAGTCGCTCCAGACGATGGGAATGCCGTGGTGTGCAACTGCGGGAGCGAGGCGCTGCTGCTGACTGTGCGCAAGGACGGCCCCAACCGCGGCCGCCAGTTCTACAAGTGCAGCTCCAGCACCTGCAACTTCTTCCTCTGGGCTGACGAGCAGCCACAGGATGGAGGCACCGCAGCTCCCCGCAGCTCCACGCAGCTCCAGCCCACCGCTGGAAGAGCCGCAGCGGGATTCCAGCGCCCAGGAGGAGGGAGAGAGCCCTTGGGAAGCAGCAGCCGGGATGCTGGAGGTGGCGCAGTGTGCAATTGTGACCAGCCTGCCGTGACACGCACCGTGCAGAAGGACGGGCCCAACAAGGGGCGGCAGTTCCACACCTGCCCCAAGCCCCGTGAGCAGCAGTGCGGCTTCTTCCAGTGGGCAGATGAGAACGTGGCACCAGGTATGGCCGGGCTGGGGGGAGGCACAAGGGCTGGAGGCTCTTCTTAAGCTGAACAAAACAAGGAGCTGCTGGAGAGGGTCCAGTGGAGGCCACAAAGATGATGCAGGGTCTGGAGCATCTCTCTGATGAGGAAAGACTGAGGGAGCTGGGCCTGTTTAGTCTAGAGAAGAAAAGACTGAGAGGGGATCTCTAATGCATATAAATATCTCAAAGGTGGGTGCTGAGAGGATGGTGCCAGACTTTTTTTTGTGGTGCTCAGCAACAGGATGAGGAGCAATGGCCAGGAACTAAAACACTACAAGCTTGACATCAACATGAGGAAGAACTTCTTTACATTAAAGGTGGCAGAGCTCTGGAACAGCTGCCCAGGGAGGTGATGGAGTCTCCCTCTCTGAACACATTCAAACCCACCTGGACACGTTCCTGTGTCACCTGCTCCAGGTGACCTTGCCTTGGCAGGGGGGTTGAACTGGCTGATCTCCAGAGGTCCATACATTTAACAGATGTCAGGTTTGTCTTCAAAACATCTGTCAGCAGCTTTACAGCGCTTCAGATGTTGCTCTTAACAACAAAGTCTGGCTTACCTTTCCAAGTGCTGGCAGCATACATCCCCACAGCACACATCCAAGCAGGATGCGTGGCTTCTATGTGCAGTAAACTTCATCCTCTGTCTGTCCATGACTTGTTGGATAAAGCCCAGCACTCTTTCCAACAGTCTGTTTGGGAATTTGTCTTCCCAAATTACAGTGCTCAGCTTTATGAGAGCTGTTACTGACTTGGTCCAGAGTTGGAGCCGTGGCACCACTTCTGGACATCTCTAACCCCATTCTGGCATGCCAGAAATCCAGTTTCCACAGGGAAACTGTGCTGCTCCCTCTGCCCTAGTTTAGGGGTGCAGGGAAAGGGCAAGTCATGCTGGAGCTTTGATCAGAGATGAAACTGAGTGTGGAAACTTGCTGAAAACAAAAATAATGACAAAATAAGGATGCAAAAGAGAGAGAGCTGACAAAAAAGAGACATAACCAGGTACAGAGGGAGATATGTGGTCTTGTGAGAGATCCTCCTCCTCCTCAGACATTTGGGCCTAAAGGGGTAAAATCAAGTTTTCAAAACTATTTAAACCCCAAGTTCTTCTCTGCCATGTTTTGTTTCTGCTTCAGCTGCAGACCAGGGTATGCCAGCAGGCAGATCAGCTTTCCCTGTGCTGTTCCCGTATGTCTCTAATGCTGCAAGACAAATGGGTAACATTTCACTGTTCAGACAAGTCTGAAGCAACTGTAGGTTCAGGAATAATCTGAGAATCCTTCATCTGCTATTTTGAATTTACCTTGTGTTTGTCACCTATTTATGTTTTCAAAGATCTGTAAATTCAAGTTGTTTATCTCTAGGCCCTTCTGGAGATGACTCTTTGAACCACTTCGGCAGCAATGGATACTCCAGAGGGTTGGGAAGCAAGGCCAAGAGACCAGGCAGTCTCTCCTCAGGATCTGCTGCCAAGAAACCACGGACCTGCAGCGTTTGCCACCAGCCTGGGCACACAAGGAAAACCTGCCCTCAGAACCACTGAGCTGGGATGGAGCTATGAGAGCCTGGAAGGACTGGGGTTGTGAACTGTTGCAGGAGCAACCTCTGCCACAAGGAACTGGACTCTGGAAACAAGTCCCTTGAGTGCTTTTTGGAAGGGCTGATTGCAGGCTGCTCCTGCCAAGGGATGCCATTTGTTACAGCAAGGGTTCAACCAGCTTGGGAAAGTGGTTCCACTACCAGCTTTTGTTTCCAGCTGCTCTTCTGCTGAGCAGATTGGGATAGTCTGAACATTTCAAGGAAGCACTTGGAAGCTGAGTCTATGGACAAAACTGTGCTGGATTGTCCCCCTGCACCATCCTGGTGGTTGTTCCTGCCCTTTCCATACAGGGAAGAGCTGGATCAGGGCCACCAGGACAGACACCAGGGCTGCTGAGCTCTGCTCAGTCCCTGGCTTTCCACAGTGTGGAATTTAAGTTCCCTTCTAAGTTGATGTCACCTGAGCAACATTCCTCCTTTTTTGTCACCCTTACCTGCGTTGTCCCTGCTAGTGAAGGAGGGTCAGGTGTAGAGGAGCTGGATCTGGTGCTTGCCCTGGGAGGAGCTCAGCTGCAGTGCTCAGGAAAAACCTTCATTTTAGATGGTCGCTGAATTTGAAGGCAAGTTCTTCCTCAAACTTTGAGACATGCCTTTGTAATGCTGCTAGCTGATGAAAGTTATTTTTGTCAAACTACTAAGTTTCTTATTAAAATATTATTTAAATTTTAAATTTGATGCAGTGACACCTTAATTCTGCCTAATTATTTCTTCCTACATAAAACAGTGAAGCTTTTACTGTAAAAGCATCCAGCCAAATCTTGCTCTTTCCAATCACTGAAACAATACAGGAGCTTTCTTGGCAGAAATTCCCCACAGTAATTTAGAAGTGAGCTACAAAGAGATGGGAAAAGTGTTTTTTATCTCACCAGCTGCATCTGCTGACCCGGGACAGACAGAGCTGGCTGAGCTGAAGGGAGGCTCTGTTTTCCTGTTCTGAGTTCAGACTGAAGTTCCCTGGGAAGCCAGGCTGCCTCTCCCCTCGCTGTTGGGGCTTCCTCTGTTCATGAAATGAGGGAGATCCACAGGATTCCTATGTGCTCTGCTGCTCAGGATCCTGCTCCTGGGCACGGAGCAGTTCCTGGGGTCAGCACTGAGGGGACGGGTAGGAGGCTGGAGCACTTGGAGGGCAGCTGGAAGCAGAGCCACAGCAGCACAGGTCTGAAAGAGAGCCTGAAACTCTGCAGCAGTCCATTGCTGTCAGGCCTAAATCCATGCAGAAAGTCAGGAGAATTTGGGTCGCATTTCTCTGCACCCCTCACTCCCACCATTAACAGCCGTGGCCTAAGAATACACACCCTGGGCTAAAATAACAGGATTACAGGGTTTTGGAATGCAGTTGCTGAGCCACAGCAGGGCAGCAGCCTGGCCAGCCACCCTGGAATGGCAACAGCAGTGGGAAGCAGCTGTGCAGGACACAGGGAGCAGGTGGCATCAGCCAGGACCAGCTTTAGGAGTCTAACCCTGGTCAATGCTCAGCTGAGCCCTGTAAGTGGTACAAGCTCAGCGTCCAGACAGCTCTGTCCACACGGCAGTCAGGCACTCTGTGGGTCCAGGGCTTTGGAAGAGGAGGAGGAAGACTTTGCAGGATGGGATCTTATCAACACCAAGCTCTCCGTGCAGCAGGAGCACGCCTTGGGTGGCTCCCAAGAAGGCCACCACAGCTGGGGGGTCACTTCAGCCCTTACCAGGGGAAAGGAGACAAAACAGAGCTGACACCAGAGAACCAGTGTGCACAGGGAAGGTTTATTCTCATCACTAACACCTGGGAAGTGGTTTGGAAGAACAAAGTAATTGTCAGACTGGGAGGAAAAGCAGGTTTTTTTCCTCCCATAAACAAGATAGCTGTAAAGAAACCTAAACCACAACAGCTGCTCACAGTGGAGTCCACAGGATTCCTCCAGCTCCACCCATGTGCAAAACCAGCTCTTCCCATTAAATATAAGAATAAATTCCTTTGCTCTGGGACTAGAGCCAGACCAAACCCTACTAGCAGCCACTCAAAGGAAAAGAAAAAAACCAACAAAATACCCAAACAAAATATATCTTCTTAATAAAAAGCATAAACCACTTCAGTTCCTGCAAGCACTCTGCTCACAACATCATTCCTGCCCTGCATCCCCACCCCATACCGGGGGGCTCCAGGGAAAAAGGACATCAAGACAGCAGCAATACATGTGTGAAAAGGTGACCAGACAGACTGGGAGGGGACACAGCACCTGCAGACAGACACTGGCAGCCACCCACCCACCAGGGAGAGGACACAGCCCTGCTGCAGCCTCCAGCTGAAACCAGGAGCTTCCCCAGGGCCAGCAGCTCTTTTTCAGGACATCTTCCAGCAAAACACTGCATGGGACAAGGGCCGCTTCCTCGGGGCAGAGCCAACACTGTCAGAACAAAGAGGTAGGGCTGAACTCGCCCCTTCTGGCAGCTGGAAGGGTTTCCAAGGAATAAACCCCCAGCCCCATTTGCTATTGCTGTACCATCAAGCACCCAGACAACAACCCAGATCATCCACGGGGCTTATTTTGGATTGGCAAAATCCCTACAGGTGGGTGAGGCTCCCCCTCTGCCCCAAGTGCTGGCACAGTGAGACCACGTGCAGTGCTGGTGACAGGACCCACCCAGGACGCTGCACCCGAGGGGTCTGCAGGACACAGCAGCACGAAGGGGCTGCTCTGCTCCAGCTGGTCTCAGAGCATGAGGGGAGCCTGACAGCTGGGACAGGCAGAGGACACTGGGAACCAAACATGCTTCACTTGGCTCCCAGCAGACAGAATTCACCTGTGAGTGTGGGCTGCCCTCACCCCACGTTTGGCAGAGCCTCCCAGCCAAAGGCTCCTTCTGCCAGCCCCCACCTCTGCTCAGGCACGTCTTATTCACACAGGAAACTTTTTTTTTTTCTCATAAAGTGCAAGAACTTTGCCTCTTACTGACTAGTCACCTAGAAGCATCACAGCCCTCACGGCAGGGAGCAGCAGGCAGGGGAGCAACACCCCACGTTCAGGAGCTCCCGACACACAGGTCACTTCAGCAGGACCTCTGGCTCAGACATGGCCCTGTAGAGCACGAAGCCCATCTCATCGATTTCCTCTTCCAACAGCCCAGAGAACAGGTTGATTTTGGGGTTGAAATAGGAAGGCAGGACCCCTTTCTCCAGGTAGGCCACCAGCTCCTCAAGCACCTGCTGGAACCTGTCAGCAAGGCTTTCCTCTGCCCAGTCTGAAGCAGTGTCACTGAGGTGCAGGATGACGTGGGTCACGGGGCTGCCGCCCAGTTTGTGCAGGCTGGGCTGGCTCCTGCAGACGCCATTCAGGATGCGGAGGCAGAGCTGCCGAGCCCCGGAGTCACCGGCATCCAGCTCCTTCACCCTCGAGACCTCCGTCCTGTAAAAGCTCTCCAGCCAGAGGTTTTCCACCAGTCCTTCAGGAGGAACAGCCAGAAGAACCTTGTCCTCCATTTCCACCACTGGGAAGAGGGTGATGCTCAGCTCAACCTGATCGTGTTTGACTTCCAGCTTCAGGTCTCGGGAGGCCACGACAGGGTGGATGGCACAGCCCAGCAGGCCACCGATGGCCGGCCAGTTGATGGAGGCCACCAGCAGCTTGTGGAGGGTCTCGTTGAGCACACTGGAGGAGAGGTAGCGGCCCACGATGAACCTGTCCCAGGGGCTGCACCCACGAGGGAAATAGCCCAGATCAATCCTCTTGATCATCCAGTGCTGGGGGTTCCTCACCACAGTGTCCTCTCCCGAGATGAGGCTCCAGAGCCCAGCATCGAGGACCACCGGGAGCATGAGGTGGATGTGGTCAGCTGCCAGGACCTCGAGGCCGTCGAGCAGGGCTCCGCTGAGGAAGAAGCGGCCGAAGGGCAGCTCCGGGCACTTGCTCCGCAGGAAGTTCTGCAGTTGGGTGCAGATGCTCCTGGCCAGCTGCAGGACGAGGGACACTTGGATCTCAGGCACGGCCAGCTGGCTGCTGTGTGAGAGAAGCTTCTCCTGCAGCGTGAGGCAGCGCCCAGGGCTGGACTTGACCTGAGGAGCCTCCAGAAGGGCAGAGCAGCCCCTGGGATCTGTGAGCAAGGAATGAAGTCACAGCTCTGAGTAGATCATTTGCAATCCTCAGCAGCAGAGGGGAAAGCACGAGTTGGGTGCCCAGCTCTCAGGCCACCCCTCTGGAGGTGACAATGGCCCCTGCCAAGCCCTCTGATGCTAATGGCACTTCCCAGCCCCCCAGAGCCCAAACCAACCTCAAAACCTGATTGTTCCCAGCCTCACTTCTCAGCTAGAGATGGGAACCAGGCAAGGGACTTGCTGCCAGGGTCAGAGAATCACAGAATATGCTGAGTTGGAAGGGACCCACAAAGGACCCACTCCTGGCCCTGCACAGACACCCCAACAATCCCACTGTGTCCCTGAGAGCGTTGTTCAAACACTCCTGGAGCTCTGGCAGCCTTGGGGCCGTGAGCATTCCCTGGGGAGCCTGGTCAGCGCCCGACCACCCTCTGGGGGAAGTGCCTTTTTCCTAATAACCGGCCTAGACTTCCCCTGACACAGCTCCTGCTGTTCCCTCATGTCCTGTCACTGGTCAGCAGAAGATCAGTGCCTGCCCCTCCACCTTCTCACACAAGGATCCTACAAACGATCCTGCTCTGGGTCCAGTATCTCAGGACATGGCCTGGACCGAGCTGGGCCTGTTTCCCACTTGGAAAAACACCATCTCCGTGGGCAGCCAGACAAGGCAGCCTTTGTCTGCGGCAGGTCCCGAGAACACCTTCCTGCAGGCAGAGCTGACCCAGAAAACGAGCACAGCCAACACCACTCCAGAGGAAACAAACCCCGAGAGCCCCCGCCCTGCAGCGCTGGCCGGGACACCCTGGGTGTTATCAGAGGTCCTGTTTCCACAGGCATTGCCTAAAAAGGGGCCGTGGCTCAGGAGCCTCCCAGGAGGGCAGGCTCAGTCGGGTCAGCTTTCCGGACACCGAGCTAAAAATAACACGGAGCTCCCGGACTGCCGGGAGCAGCGGCACAGCCACCCCGAGCACATCAAGGTGATCTTCCTGACTGGGCACTGTGAGCCTCACCTGGCACCAGAGGCCGAGCTGGAGAGAGCAGAGGCTCGCTGAGGTCTTCCCTTCTCTGCTTCTTGGGGGGTTTTGGTGGTGTCTTGATCAATGCCAAGTCCTGCCAGCTCTCCTCCAGGGACTTCTGCTCAGCTTTGGGATCGCCTTCATCCCGAGGGCTGGTGGCTCGGTCGATCAGCTGGAGGGAAGGAAAACCCAAGCAGGCAAGCTGTTGTCTTTGTTTCCCCCAAATTATGGGTGACAACAGCCCCTCAGGAGCACACACATGGGGGAACAGCCCCACTCAAGGCTTCTGCTCAGAAAAACACCCAGTTTGGGGGGCCACAAAGGTGCACATCATGTTCCTGCGAGTTTTACGTGGGAAACAGATACCCAAATACAACTTAAGTCCCAGGTGCCTTTTGGGATGGGATACTGTATCCCAAATGCTCCAGGCAAACGGAACATGGAGGTATGCATGGTCCCACAGGGTGGGAGCGGGCAGCTCCATGCCCATGGCACTGCTGCCAGCACCGGTGGCATTTGTGCCACATGCAAGGAACCAGCTCAGGAGCAGACATCGAGGTTTGTGGCACATCTTGCCCCACCACACTGGGGCCAGCCCAGTTCTCTGGGCATCTTCCCGTGCTCTGATCCCCGCTCCAGGCTTACCCTCTTGACGGCCAGCGTGGCGATGGCCAGCACGGCCGCGCCGCTGACGCCCAGCACCAGCCTGGCGTTGGCCAGCAGCACGTCAAACACGCTGCCCAGCCCGTCGATGACACTGCCCAGCCCGCCGTTCTCCTGCCGCCTGCCCCGCTGGTGCCAAAACGCCGCCATGGTCGCCCTGCGGAGAACAGGAGTGTCAGCCCGGGCTGGGGGAGCTGTCTCCCCGGGACAGGCGCGGACGAGGGGGCTTGGGGAACAAGGGGTTCCACTGGCACGCTTTCCTCCGGGACAAAGGCTCTCGCCGCCGCCGGGACGCCTGGCTGCGGCGAGGGAGCAAGGGTCACCCGGAGAAGCGACACCCCGGGGGAGGGACACCCCAGGGAAGGAAGAGGCATTCCAGGGGAGGAAGGGACACCCCAGAGAACGGGTACCGCCGGGAAGGGACAGCCCAGGAAAGGAAGGGGCATCCCGGACAAGGAGCGGACACGCCGGGGAAGAGTCACCCGCTCCTCACCCGGCCCTGCCGCAAAGCCTCGCGAGGCACCTGCGGCGCTGGGCGCGGTACCGCGGCCCCGGGAGGAGAGCCCCCCCTCCACCCCGCCGAGCGAGGGGAGGCGGCCGGGCCGGGCACTGGCACCGGGACCGGGCACCGGGACCGGGACCCGCGCCCCCCGCCCCGCACTCACCGCGCGCCCCCGGCGCGGCCCCAG